>NC_068911.1:146765321-147068351 GCF_023091745.1 Budorcas taxicolor | reverse complement strand
GGGGCTGAGGGATCCAGGCATTTCCTTCGTTAGTTTTTCAATATGTTGATAAGTACCCTCTTCCTTCTTGTGAACCATAGGGTAAAAGTGATTGTTTACAACTCTCTCTCTCTTTAATATGGATCGCCTATGTTTTGTAAGTCTGGAATTTTAATCTTTATCTTTGCTGAGAATAACTACAGTATATCACTTCATGTTGATTAAAACACCTATGCTCCATCAGAGCTTTGGTCCCCGTGTCTGTCTTTCTCTCTCTCTCAGGCTATTTCTTTGGAGCGCAGAGGCCCTCTGGGTTCACTTTCCTGCCTGGGCTTCTAAGACCCTCTTGAGAAGGCACTCTGCACCTTCACTCTATTGAGAGGGCGCCTGAGGCCTTCGTGAACAGAGCAAGCCCCATGTCAGGGACTTTATTGGTTTTCTGTGTAAATCAAGGAATATCAACCTCTTTCTCTCTCCTTTACTTTCTTATCGTCGACTCTGGACCACCAGGTTCTGGTCCACTAAAGGACCTCAAGTTTCAGGAAGAACTTTTTAGCACATATTTTACTTAGATACTGTAGTTTATGTGATCATCTTGCTTTCATCTATAATTCATCTTGCCAACTTCAATACATAAAGTCACAAACAGTTCAGTTTCCAGTTGCATTCACATTATACATTCTTCTTGTGGTCTATCACTGTTGTATGGGGAAATTACCTCTCTTGACAGCCCTTAGATTTGAAATTCTTGGGTGTTGGATTTAATGCATCTCCTTTTGAATTTTATATTTTGACCTGATGGCACTGGGTTTTGACTTGTAGCATAAACCCTGTTATTCACCAGCAGGTACCTGTCACATTGATGAAAGAATTCTTAGAAAGGGATAGTGATTGATTTTGAAGTGCATATGATTCTTATGACATTACAATAGTAGGGGTGCCATAGAGATGGAATAAACATGGCAAACAAAAGACCTGCTGACCTATTTTTGCTTGAACAGGTAGCAGATGGTTTCTTCCCAGGTAATTTGTTATAAAAAAGAAAAACTTATTTCAGTAACTCTTATTTGTATTGAGTGAAACCATAATCAAATGAGATCAAGGCTATAATCAAATGAGATGAAGACTATAATCAAATGAGAACAGGTGAAATGGATGGTCCATTTGTGAGAGAGGAATAGTTTGTAAATTTGTTGTTTTTGTTTAGTTGCTAATTTGTGTTTGACTCTTTGCTACCTAGTGGACTGCAGCATGCCAGACTCCTTGGTCCGTCACTGTCTCCCAGAATTTGCTCAAATTCATGCCCATTGAGTCAGTGATGCCATCCAACCATGTCATCTTCTGCCACCCCCTTCTCCTTTTGCTTCAATCTTTCCCAGTATCAGGGTCTTTTCCAATGAGTCAGCTCCTTGCATGAAGTAGCCAAAGTATTGGAGTTTCAGCATCAATCCTTCCAATGAATATTTAGGATTGATTTCTTTTAGGATTGACTGGTTGGATCTCCTTGCAGTCCAAGGGACTCTCAAGAGTCTTCTCCAACACCACAGTTCAAAGCATCAATTCTTCGATGCTCAGCCTCCTTTACGGTCCACCTATCATATCCATACCTGACTATTGGAAAAACCATAGCTTTAACTAGGCGGACCTTTGTTGGCAAAGTGATGTCTCTGCTTTTTAATACACTGTCTAGGTTTGTCATAGCTTTCCTTCTAAGGAACAAGCATCTTTTAATTTCATGGCTGCAGTTTGTAAATAATATATCTCAAAAAGAGAAGTACAAATGATAAGGATGAATATTAAGTTCATCACCCCTTGGGAGCAAAAGCAAAGGCAGCATATGTATATCTTTTGTTTTATCCAATTTAACATCCTTACATCTTTAATTTATGCAAGATTTCTTGCGATTATTATATGCATCTTGTAGAGAAATGCAGTGTGATATCTTTTCTAGGTGTGCTATCTTTTTTGGAACTGCCATGACGAAATACCATTGATGGGGTTACTTGAACAACAGAAATTTATTTCTCACAGTTCTAGAGCCAAAAAGTTTGAGATCAAAGTGCCGGCAGAGGTTTCTGGTGAGAGTTCTCTTCCTGGCTTCTAGGAGTGTCCTCCTGTGGCAGAGAGTGATCTCTTCTATTTATAAAGCCACAGTCCTATCAGATTAACGGCCCACCCTTATGACCTTAGGCTTGCCTGATGGCTCAGCTGGTCAAGAATCTGCCTGCAATGAAGGAAACCCCAGTTTGATTTCGTGGTCTGGAAGGTTCACTGGAAAAGGGATAGGCTACCCACTCCAGTATTCTTGGGCTTCCCTTGTGGCTCAGCTGGTAAATAATCCATCTATAATGCAGGAAACCTGGGTTTGATCCCTGGGTTGGGAAGATCCCTTGGAGAAGGGAAAGGCTACTCACTCCAGTATTCTGGCCTAGAGAATTCCATAGACTGTATAGTCCATGGAGTCACAAAGAGTCAGGCATGACTGAGTGACTTTCACTTTCACTTATGACCTCAGTTAGCCTAAACTATCTCCTAAGGACCATTATCTCCAGTCCCACTGAAGGTCAAGGCTTTAATGTAAAAGAATTCAGTCCACAGCAACATAGTTATGGGTTTCCATTTCCTGGCCACTTTAACAAATATTAAACATATAGGCTCAAGATGTTATGTTGGTGGGTAATGATATAAGTAAGACAAGATTCTTAACCTCTAGGATCTTAAAGTAAAGCTTATTGGCTTCTTACTTTGAGGGACTCAAAATGCAAAAACAGGTAAGAGACAAAAAAGAAACATCAAAATGGGTAATAGAAGTTTATAAAAAGGAAAGAGGAGGAGACATGAAAGGGTTCCATGTGGAAGTAACATTTATGATGGGTACTAGAGGATTTATAGACTTTTTGACAAGCAGAAGTAAAAGTGAAGATATTTCAGGCATAGAGGCCAACGACATGTTCTTTTCTATTCCTGCTGAAACAAATGACCATAAACGTAGTGACAACAGCACTAGCTGTTAGCATTAGCTCACAGTTTTGTAGGTCAGAAGTCTATCACGCTAGGCTAAAATCAAGGTGTCAGCAGGCCTACACTTCTCTCTGGAAGCTTTAGGGGGAGACTCTATTTCTTGTCTTTTCTGCCTTCCAGAGGTCACCAAGGGCTTCCCTGAAAGCTCAGTTGGTAAATAATCTGCCTGTAATACAGATGTCACCAGAATCACTTGGCTTATGGCCCCATCTTCCATCTTTAAAATTCAGCAGCCTTAGTTGGGAAAAGCTTTCTTGGCTTTTAAGGACTGATACAAATATATTGCATCAAAAGCCAGGGTAGTCTCCCTATCTCAAGGTCAATGCCCTTAATTACATCGGTAAAACTCCATTTGCTTTGTAAGTAACACATTCATAGGTTCTGGGGATTAGGATGTGGCTATCTTTGGGGGAGCTATTATTCTGCCTACCATATGGGCCAAGAGTGGAGCTATCCTAGGATTAATTATTTTATTCAGTAATTATCTGTTAGGGAGTGAGAGTGTCTGCCAGGCAGCACACTCAGTGGGCGCATGAGTGTTAAATGGCTGAGGATGCAATTCCAACTGAGTAGAGGAACCATTATAATGTGTCTACAAGGGTCAGTAAAAGTCTCAGGTAAGATTAACCTTTCTTTCAGTGTTTTACATTACATTAAGCAGTTCTGCGCACAATTATACCAGGGGAACTAGAAGTTAATTTACTATATAATATCTCCTTTTATATAGAGGGGGAAAAATATCAGAATCATGAATACTTTGTCTGCTTTAAGACAGAAGGATAAATTGAAGCATAAGATGTGGAGGAGAAACCGGAAATAATGTAGTTTTCTCAGAAGATTTTCTAGAACTAACACAAAGCAGCTGCAAAAAGAGGAGTTAGATAAATGTAAGTGAATTAAATACTTAATGCATAGGAGGAATAAATGATCATTTCTAAACATTTCAGCAGAGCCATAAAGAGAACCCACACATATAAACATAATTGATCATTATAATCTCTGATAGTCAATTCAGTTTACATCTGGATCCCATTAATGAGTTATTAGGAGTCTAACATTTCCAGAATGAGTGTCAAATGGTTTCCCAGTTCTGAAGAAAGAGAGACAAAATTATAAAGTTTGGAATATAATACAGATTTAATTAAAAAGTAAGGTCCATTGAAATTGAGCCAGGTGCTTTCTGCACCAAAATTGTATGTATGTTATGATCCTCTAGTCACGAATGGGATCTTATTTTAATAGTTCTTAGTTACAGAAGGTATAACGTATATTTTGCTGGTAAGTTTATTAATAAAAAGAAAACAGCTAGCATCTATCTTAATAGGGCACTCCAATCACATGCATCCATTTCCTTCCCTTTAAGAGGCCATCCTTAAATTGATCTTAAAGTGATTGATAGAAAAATGTGTAAGTCTACAATCATGAGAACAGAAAATGAGCCATCATCTGTAGGAAATTTAAACAATGATCTGGAAGAAGGAGAATAAATGAGCTTTAAAGTGGAGCAGGGAAAGCTATTGCTGAAATTCTGCACTAATGGGTTATAGCCAAGAAGAGGATCACTACGTCCTGCAGAACCCCGAAGCAATTCAGCTCTCAGATACACCAAGCAGAGCAGAGGAGATGTGAGAAAATGGACAACAAGGTTGTCTTCAAATCGATTGTATCCTCCTTACCACCCCTGACGCCCACCAGCCCCACTATCCAAATATGCAATATCCAGGAGTGAAAACATTTACCTCCCTTGCAAATTCCACGTCAATAGCAAACAATTTTTTCTTTTAAACTTTTTATTTTCTTTGGGGTATAACTGATTAATTTTTTGTGATAGTTTCTGGTGAGCAGCAAAGGGACACAGCCATACATATGCATGTATCCATTCTCCTGAAAACCCCCGGAAACAAAAAATTTTTAAGTGGTAAATATTTCCTTTAAAAAAAAGAAAACTCAACTGGCTTGGGGGTATATGGGCAGTGCCTTAGGAACTAGAGGCTATGACAGGTAGTAAAAGTATTTACGCTAAAGAGCAAAAAAGTCTACACTGCTTAAGTAGGAATCTTCTGATAAAATGAACGCCTTATGACTATTTAATCAGTTACTTCACACTTGATATGAATGAACAGTCAAACACCTAATACACGTTAGAAGTTACAGTCTTTGTTTCAGTGAAATACAGTCAGGCCTTGATAACCACGGCTTCTGCATCCACTTTGGGTGAATCCAAGGATGTGGGACTCACAGATACTGAAGGCCGACTGTACTATGCCATTCTATGTAACGAACTTGAGCACATGCAAATTTTGGTATCCGTGCTGGGCCTGGATCCAATCCCCTGCACATATTGAGGGAAGACTGTTTATTTGACAGGTTATCTCTAGAAACTCTAGTGGGAGATTAAGGGAGTGAGACTAGGAAGGGAAGAGGCGACAAACGCCTGTGTACAGTTGGGGCTCAGGCTCACTGAGGACCTCTGGGACACTGAAAACTTGCTACAGAGTGATTCAAAGAGAAGCAGGGTTCCTGTGAGCCGTTATACCCAGAAAATGAAAAAGAAAGACCAGAGAGGGAAGTGGGGAGGAAGGAAGGAAAGGAAAGGGTCACAACTTCATGAAGGCTCATGATTTCATGTCTTTAAGGCTGTTCAATACAAAAGAGTTAGAACTCCCAAAATAAAGTTCTGGTTAAGTTCTTAAGTAGATCTGAGAAAAAAGAAACTTCATTAGTAAAAGAAAAAGAGTATATTATATAAAAAGTAAAATCAGGATGATCTCTTGGAAGTTAAGAATGATTATGATTGGAAAAAATAATCCAAAAAATATTAGAAGAAAATTCGAAAATTTTTACGAGAATAAGGAAAAACAGAAGAAAAAGGAGAAGGGAAACTCCTGGTCAAAATGAACATATACTAGCTTTATAGGTAAGGAAGAGTGATTATAGTAAACTATTTGGTTATTAGTGAAAAAATGTTATCAGTTATATTGTTATCCATCATTTAAAATCATCCTATAGACAAAGCTTGACAGATTGTGTTACAAATTGTAATCATGTAAGAGGAGAGATGGCAGTTATATGAAGATGAAGAAAGAGAGAGGAGGGGTGAAGGAAATGGGGAGAGGCAGTGATGATCTTAATCTTACCAAATGAATAACCCACAGGTCAGAAGTTTGGAAAAATAAATAAAAGTAAATATGTCACTTAAAAGTTCAAAAAATAGTGATAATTTAAGCCCTTACCTGAATCAGCTTTTTTAACAATGTGAATGCAAATATTTGTTAAGATTTTGATGACAGTTAGAAATGTGGCAAATGGCTGCAAATTCTTTGAAACCATTCATCAGGCGAGAGCAGGCTGTGCGCCATCTAGTGGGAAATTGCACCCACTTCAAGCTCATGACTGTCTCCAAGACCATTCGATATAAATGTATTCTTCATCAGACTCACCCGTTACAGATGATGATATAATTAACTTTAAGAGCAAATATTTTTGATAGAATCACATGAATGGATGAGAGAATTATTATTTTTGAGTGTCAATATGGAACATCGGCACAAACTCTGGACTTTGGCCCAGGATTAGAAATCAGGGGTACAAAGTTAAAGCTTGGTTCTATCACTGATTTCCCAAAAGACTTTGGGCAACTTCCTTAATTTTGCTCTAACAAATTTCTTCATGTCTCTAAGCAGGAAGTCACTATTCCTGTTTGTAAATATAAGTGTAAAATATAGTAATATAGATGAACATGGTTGTTAGTGGCTACTAACCTTTCTATGATTATTTTATACCTGCCATTATTCTATCTGATTCACTAATTAGTGGACTTCCAAATTATTTAGCACAGAATTAAGAGCTGAAAATAGAGTTCAAGCTGAAACTAAACTTTATCTGATTATGTTGGTTAGATAATGACATTTGCTGTTTTAAACTTATGAGAAAATTTGTTTAAAATGTTAAAATAGCCATAATTTGAATATCAAATCTTTTAAGGTCCTTAGATACACAAATTAAATATTATTAATATTTTCAGTTACATTTACTTGTGGGGGGCTTAATTTTAAAAATATGTTTCTGCTTTAGTACTTTTTGCTTCAAACAAACATTAATCCTGACCTTTTTAATAAAATAGATTTTTTACTTTGCAATCATAAAATAGGACATTTTCCTTGCAGAGAATTTTACAAAAATTAGAGAAGATAATTTCTAGTAGTTTCAACTACCTAGATATAACTTTTGTAAATATTTTAGTTTAATTCTATTCTTCTGTCTACATATGCTGGGCTTAGTTGCTGAGTTGTGTCCAACTCTTTGCAACACCGTGGACTGTAGCCTGCCAGGCTCCTTATCCATGGGGATTCTCCAGGAAGGAATACTGGAATGAGTTTCCATGTTCTCTTCCAGGGAATCTTCCCAACCCAGAGATCAAACCCATGTCTCCTGCATTGCAGGCAGATTCTTTACCGTCTGAGTCATCAGGGAAGCCCTCTCTATAGATACTTGGACATAAATTGAAAAAAAAAAATTTTGGACAATAAAGTTTTATATTTTATTTTCCACAAAACATATCATAAATCTTTTTGCATGCTATATAGTATTCATAAATATGATATTGGCATCTGTTGCTATTCAGTTGCTCATTTGGGTTCAGCTCTTTGTGAATCCATGGACTGCAGCATGTCAGGCTTCCCTGTTCTTCACTGGCTCCTGGAGTTTGCTCAAACACATATCCATTGAGTTGATGATGCCATCCAACCATTTCATCCTCTGTTGCCCCCTTCCCCTCCTGCCCTCAATCTTCCCCAGCATCAGGGTCTTTTCTAATGAGTTGGCTCTGGGGCCAAAGTTTTGGAGCTTCAATTTCAGCATCAGTCCTTCCAATGAATATTCAGAGTTGATTTCCTTTAGGGTTGACTGGTTTGAGCTCCTTGCTGTTCAGGGGACTCTCAGGAGTCTTCTCCAGGACCACAGTTCAAAAATATCAATTCTTTGGTGCTCAGCTCCCTTTGATGGTCCAACTCTCATATCCATACATGACTACTGGAAAAACCATAGTTTTGACTATATAGATCTTTGTCAGAAAAGTGATGTCTCTGCTTTTTAATAAGCTGTCTAGGTTTGTCATAGCTTTTCTTCCAAGGAGCAAGTATCTTTTAATTTCATGGCTACAGTTGCTGTCTGCAGTGATTTTGGAGCCCAAGAAAATAAAATCCATCACTGTTTCCATTTTTTCCCTATCTATTTGCCATGAAGTGATGGGACTGGATGTATTTATTGGCATATTATTCTAATAAATAAGCAATCAATATGCTTAAATTTTTACTGTGGACATTAGATTTTTCTATTTGTTTGATTTTAAAAGCTTACTATATTTGTTATGATGAATAAATTATTATATATCTTTCACTTCATCATTGAAAATATTTTTAGAAAAATTGTTAGAAGTAAAATTTCTAAATCAAAGCATATTCTCATTTCTAAATATCAATTTACCCTCATTTCTCCAAACATTGGGTGTTGTGATTTTTAAGATATTCTTAATAATGATATGGAAGTGAAGGGTTATTTCATTTTTTGATTGAAGTATAGTTGTTATGCAATTCTATATAAGTTACAGGCATACAATGTAGGGATTCACAGTTTTTAAAGGGTATACTGTGTTTATAGTTACTATAAAAAGCTTGCTATAAAATATTGACTATATCCGCAACTTTGTACAGTATATTTTTATAGCTTATTTTATACCTAATAGTTTGTACCTATTAATTTCCTTCTCCTATATTGCCACTACCCCCTTTCCTCACTGTTTGGTAACCACTAGTTTCTTCTCTATTTCTGTAAGTCTACTTCTTATTTTGTTATTTTCACTAGTGTGTTGTATTTTTAGATGCCATGTGAGTAATGTCATACAGAATTTATCATTCTCTGTCTGACTTATTTCACTTAGCATAATGCCCTCCAAGTCCACCCATATTGCTCCAAATGGCATTATTTCATTCTTTTTCATGGCTGAGTGATATTCCAGTGTGTGTGTGTGTGTGTGTGTGTGTGTGTGTGTGTGTGTGTGTGTGTGTGTTTATACGCATGTATATACACATACATCCCATTTTCTTTTTCATTCATCTGTTGGTGGACCCTTAGGCTTCTTTCATATCTTGACAATTGTAAATAATGCTGCTATGAACACTGAGGTGCATTCATCTATCAAATTAGTATTTTTGTTTTCTCTGGATATATACCCAGGAGTGGAATTTCTGTAGTCATGTAGTAGTCCTAGTTTTAGTTTTTTTGAGAAACTAAATTGTTTTCCTCTGTGACTTTGCCAACACTGTGACATTCTTGCCAACAGTGTACAAAGGTTCCCTTTTCTCCACAACCTCGCCAACATTTGTTATTTGTGTTCTTTTGGGTGATGGCCTTTATGACAGGGATGAGGTGCTATATTGTGGCTGATTTTCACTTCCCTGAGGCCTAGCAATGTTGAGCATCTTTTCATGTGCCTGTTGGCTCTCTTCATGTTCTTTTTGGAAAAATGTCTATTGAGGTTTCTCAATTTTTAATCAGGTTGTTTGCTTTGATGTTGAGCTGTATGAACTGTTTATCTATTTTGCATATTAACTCCTGTTGATCATATCATTTGCAAATATTTTCTCCCACTTAGTAGGTTGTATTTTTGATTTGTTGATGACTTCCTTTCCTGGGCAAAAGCTTTTCAGTTTAATTAGGTCCCATTTGCTTCTTTTTGCTTTTATTCCATTTGTTTTAGGAGATGGATCCAAAGAAATATTGCTATGATTTAGGTCAAGTAGTATTTTGCCTATTTTTTCCCCTAGAAGCTTTATGGTATCTGGTCTTACATTTAGGCCTTTAATCCATTTTTGTTTATTTTTGTATATGGTGTAGAGGATGGTTTAATTTCATTCTCTTACACGTAGCTATCTAGTTTTCCCAAAACCGCTTATTGAAGAGACTGTCTTTTCTCTGTTATATATACTTGCCAAGGGTTATTTCATTTTGATTTGTATTTATTTGATTACTAGCAAAATTGATCTATCTTATGTATATTGGTCATCAATATTATTTGTATATAACTCTGTTCTTGGCTGCTGTGTTGGTATTTTTATCTTACAAATCTGTATAAACTTTCCACACACTAAACATTTATCTTTGACATATGATACTTGTTATAACTCATTTTTATTTATTTATCAAATATAAGCTATTATATATCAATTTAAATGGAAAGATAAAGTTTAGCACATCCATATAATTTAGTCTTGTGAAAGACTAAAGATGGAAGCATAAGCTAATTTTTTCCAAATTCTTATTAAACTGCCCTTCATGGGAACTTGTTATTGTTGTTAGAATTAATTATATGTATAATATTTCCATATGTATTATCAACCAATAGAGTCAGATTGCTCGGTATGAAAATAAGTCATCTTCTTTCCAAAACTTCTTGCTATTGTCTACCACCCTCTTTACTATCCTTTAGAGCTTTGGAGATTGAAATAATCTCAAAAATCTAATGTAGCTCAGATATCTGATCTAATCTAATAGCTCAGAGATTTGATCATTGTAAGCAATATTACTAGAATATAGGTTTCTGCCTCCTTCTGCCTTCCCTCTTCCACTGTTCTTATACTTTTATAAAAATTTACTGAGAATGTCACTGAATTTAATACAGTGACAGAACATGATCTCAAAAGAAGATAGTTTTATAAGACAGTTAAGATTTTCTCATTGACATTTCCTATTGTAACTCATATTGCCAATTAATGTTTTATTTCATTAGCAATGTAACAGAGAAAAGACTTTGAAAACACTGTGCTTTGTGTAGATGTCTTTTAATTAAGGCTAATTAAATACTGTGGAAGGACCTGATTATACCTTTGAGTATTTCTTAGTCTGAAAAAAGGAAAAGAAACACACACACACAAGATGTGTAGTCATGAATATATTGAACAAAAGCTGAATTCAACAACTCATTATATAGAACAAAAACGTCAAAAAAAAAAAAAGAACAAATTAGAGAGTAGCACTGGGGGAGTATTCTCTGAATAGGCGGGCAGATTCTATGAGGATGCTGGTGCATCACTGTTTGTTTTGGTTATTAGGCAGAATCTCAAGTAAACCCAAGTAGAAATCACACTGATTCTGAAAACAAAGAGCAGTGCCAGTGGGTAAACAGTTTCAGGGCAAACTGAAGCAGTACTCCTTGGAGTTAGGAACGGATTTTTCCAGATGGCCACTGTGCATATGGCTGGGATATGGTGGTAGCCAAAATAGGAAACGAGAACATGATTTTTTCCAATTAAATCAACACTGTCCTTGAGAAAAGAAATTTCACAGACCAAGTCCAGGGAGATGGGGGCAGATAAGAAATAGCATTCAAGACCATCAAGACATCTTTAAGTAATTATAATATCTTTTTAAATGTTCAGACCAGTCAAATCTATTTTGGGATTTTAGGCAAGCAAGGCAATGAGCTAAATGATGCACTAGAAATTCACAGCTCAAATTGGACTTGTCTATTCTCTTTCATTCTGGAACATTGGGTGAGTTTACTTAATCTCTCTCTGATTGTTTCCTCCTGTGTAAAATGGGAATCATATCCCCAGGCTGCCTAACAGGCTTGTTGTAAAGATAAAATAATAAATGTTATGAGGCACTCTGCAATCATGAAACACTGGATTGTATTTTCCAGGACCTGGAGGGAATAACCAATAATTTCAACTCATGCTGTGGCTCACATCATGCTCTCTCTTAGGAAAGATGTTACTATTTATGAAAGGGCAAGATTTCTAGCTTGGTTTAGGCCCTGACCCTTGACAAATTCTATGGTGGTTATTCAATTCATCTTAATTAAAGGCTAATTTACTGGCCTCTGTATAATCAACTTGGCTGGAAACTGACCTTTGCTGGGCAATCTGGTTGAACATCTTAATAAATTTCAGGTCCCTGAAACATCAGCCACATAGGTGCTATTATACACCCTATCACAAGTGAGTATTCAGAGGGAGACCCTAAACACTTATATATGGAGTCCAGTCCATTCTTGTGGGATCTTTGATGCAGCCAATGAGTGCAGGGGTAACAAGTAGCTAGTTTCCATACCAGTCAATCCACCCCAACTATCTTATTTTCTCTTTGCCTCATATATCTTGATTTCATCCTTCTTATAGGGAATCATCTAAAGCAATAATATTTAAAATTGACAACAAAGACCCTTTCTACATTTTTGTTTTGAAATGCCCTTCCCCCTCCTTTTTTTTTTTTTTTTTTTGCTATTTCAATTTTCTGCTCAATTGGTTCCATGTGTACACAGTGTTTGTGTGTGTGCACACACTTGTGCATGAACTTAGTAACTCAGTCATGTCTGACTCTTTGCAACCCAAAACTATAGCCCACCAGGCTCCTCTGTTTATGGAATTTTCCAGATAAGAATACTGGATTGGGTTGCCATTTCCTACTCCAGGGGATCTTCCTGACCCAGAGACTAAACCTGTGTCTCTTGCATTTCTTGCTTGGCAGGCAGATTCATTAACATTGCACCACACAGCCCAGCTACAATTTGTATAATGCACTGGAATCTCAGCTGTTTGCAAGGCTAATCTGATATATATTGTTTGCCAGTGTACAAGAGAAGTAGTTTTCCTGTAAATAAGAAATTGTGCTCATCTTCTATAGCATAATCTCCAGACAGGTAGAATTTCATAGGACTGATCATGGCATCAGCAGTTTAATACTTGGCCATATGTAGGTGGTGAGAATAAGTCAATTAGTACAGAAAAAAATTATAAGTCGTTCAGTCATGTCTGACTCTTTGTTACCCAGACTCAGGCCAGAATACTGGAGTGGGTAGCTGTTCCCTTCTGCAGGGGATCTTCCCAACCCAGGGTTTGAAGCCATGTCTTCTGCATTGCAGACAGATGCTTTACCAGCTGAGCCACAAGGGAAGCCCAAGAATTAGTTTATCCCTTCTCCAGCAGATCTTTCTGACCCAGGAATTGAACTGGGGTCTCTTGCATTGCAGGTG
Source organism: Budorcas taxicolor (assembly GCF_023091745.1). Lineage (NCBI taxonomy): Eukaryota > Metazoa > Chordata > Mammalia > Artiodactyla > Bovidae > Budorcas > Budorcas taxicolor. The sequence continues at coordinate 147,055,321 of NC_068911.1, read as the reverse complement.
GATTTTTTACCAGCTGAGCTACCAGGGAATCCCTAGGACAGAAAAGTTATAACAAAAGCAACACATATCTTATTTATCCCATTCCTCAACTCTGTTCCATAAAGACAAAAATTTTCATCATTTCTGGCTTTTCTCTTTAGTTTTCCTCTAATTCAGTGTGTAGTAGAATTACCTAAATAGCCCATTATGAATGCAGATTCCTGAGATTCATCCTGGACTTGCTTAATGGAATTGCTGATACTGTGTCTGAAGATCCATAAGAGAAAAATCATAGGAATTCTAATGTCTTCTAAATTTTGAGAACGATTAACCTAATAAATGTTGAGCAACATTATGACTTTCATGGACTCGAGGCACTTTTGCCTTCATGGGTCTCTTCCTCCATAAAAGTATTTAAAATTGTCTTTTTAGTACTGTGTTAGTACATGGATGAATATATAATATCATATATTAAAATTTTCTTCAACCTAACTTCATTTTTTCTTCTGATAGGAAAAAAAGAAGCTTTTTCATTGACTCCTGAAAGTATGGTGGGCATTAGGCATTGTGCTTCCTGTTTATCCTACAGCCTAGAATGAATCCAGGACTAGTCAACTTAGGGATGGTACGGGGAGGGAGGAGGGAGGTAGGTTCAGGATGGGGAACACGTGTATATCTGTGGCAGATTCATGTTGATGTATGGCAAAACCAGTACAATATTACAATACTGTAAAGTAATTAACCTCCAATTAAAATAAATAAATAAATATATATATATATATACATATAAAAAACTGGCAATCATATATTCTGAATTTTTAGGTCCTAACATATTTTTGTCATAGTACAATGAGATCCAAATCAAAACTTTCTGGAGTTCAGAGGATACAGCTCTGCATGAGGAAAATTTGCAGGTTGTCCTTGTGCTCAGAACTGGATGCCTAATTGTGAGTGCGGGCAGATATCAAATTGCCAACTTCCACTGGATCATCAAAAAACCAAGAGAGTTCTAGAAAAACATCTACTTCTGCTTTATTGTGGAGAAGGAAATGGCAACCCACTCCAGTACTCTTGCTTGGAGAATTCCATGGACAGAGGAGCCTGGTGGGCTGCTGTCTATGGGGTCACACAGAGTCGGACATGACTGAAGCAATTTAGCATGTATGCATGCATTGGAGAAGGAAATGGCAACCCACTCCAGTATTTTTGTCTGGAGAATCCCAGGGACAGAGGAGCTTGGTGGGCTGGCATCTACGGGGTCACACAGAGTCAGACACAACTGAAGCAACTTAGCAGCAGCAGCAGCTGCTTTATTGACTATGCCAAAGTCTTTGACTGTGTGGATCACAAGTTGTGGAAAATTCTTAGAGAGATGGGAATACCAGACCACCTGACCTGCCTCTTGAGAAATCTGTATGCAGGTCAAGAAGCAACAGTTAGAATTGGACATGGAACAACAGACTGGTTCCAAATTGGGAAAGGAGTACATCAAGGCTGTATGTTGTCACTCTGCTTATTTAATTTATATGTAGAATACATCATGAGAAATGCTGGACTGAATGAAACACAAGCTAGAATCCAGATTGCTGGGAGAAATATCAATGACCTCAGCTATGCAGATGACACCACTCTTATGGCAAAAAGCGAAGAAGAACTAGATGGGGAAACAATGGAAAGAGTGAGAGATTTTATTTGGGGGGCTCCAAAATATCTGCAATCACTGCAGATGGTGACTGCAGCCATGAAATGAAATGACACTTACTCGTTCAAAGAAAAGTTATGACCAACCTAGATCGCATATCAAAAAGCAGAGACATTGCCAACAAAGGTCCATCTAGTCAAAACTATGGTTTTTCCAGTAGTCATGTGACAGTTGGCACATAAAGCTGAGCACCAAAGAATTGATGCTTTTGAACTGTGGTGTTGGAGAAGACTCTTGAAAGTCCCTTGAACTGCAAGGAGATCTAACCAGTTCATCCTAAAGGAAATCAGTCCTGAATTCATTGGAAGGACGATGCTGAAGCTGAAGCTCCAATACTTTGGCCACCTGATGTGAAGAACTGACTTCTTGGGAAAGACTCTTGTGCTGGGAAAGACTGAAAGCAAAAGGAGGAGGAGGCAGCAGAGGATGAGATGGTTAGATAGCTTCACTGACTCAATGAACATGAATTTGAGCCAACTGTGGAAGACAATGGTGGACTGAGGAACCTAGCGTACTGCAGACCATAGGGATGCAAAGAGTCGGACATGTCTTATCTACTGAACAACAACGACAGTTGCTTTGGTTATTGATTGTTCTGTAACAAATCACCCCCAAATTTAGCAACCTAAGCCAGTCAATACTTTATTTATTTGTTCCATTCTTGCTTTCTGGGCTGAGTTAGTTGGGCAGCCCTGCTCACCTTGCTGGTGGTCACTCATTTGGCTACAGTTGAGCAGGTGAATCAGCAGGGATCTGGCTTAGCTGGAACGCTGGGACAGCTGGACTTCTCTTTCTTCCTCTCCAATCTCAAATCTCCTTCCTAAGTGGGCTTTCTGGAAGGGTAGTTTGACTTTTACAAATTGGCTCACAGGTCTCAAGAAAGCCACTGAAACAGCAAGTGACCATTTTAAGGCTTAGGCTTAAGGTTGATGCATTCTTTTGGTTCATGCACATTGAAGGGGAGGGTACACACAGGGGTCTGAACTCTGAGAGAAATGATGCCATGGGGCTATCAGCTGACCAGACACCATAGGCATTGGAAAGAACTTGCCACCCGTACCTCATGTTTCTTTCCAGGTGGTGGTGACATCTAGTGAAATACTCCACTACTGGGCCTGTGGGGTAGCTTATTTGGCTCCTAAGTTTGTGAAATATAATAGCGTATATGCTTCTTGAAAGTGAGATTTTTTTCTGCAGGAGTCCAACATTTCCAGTAGGAAAGGTTTGCAGATTCATTAGTAGCTACTGGCTAATAAACCTGAAACCACATCTTCTAACTTGGTCTCTGTGAGTAACCAAAATGATATTTGGCTTCCGTCTGCTACTGCTTTATTTTATTTCCTCAATTCAGGGACGAGAGATGTTATTTATAGAGCTCCCTGGGGATTATAACAACCTGAGGAAATTACAAATGATGAGGTATGTGTAGAGACTCTAAAGAAACGAATGAAGAGTAAGTGATGAAAATACTGAGAAAGGTATCCAATAACCTAGGAAGGATAAATAATGGACAGAGTTATAGAACTTCTCATATTTTGGAGAAGGAAATGGCAACCCACTCTGACATTCATGCCTGGGAAATCCCGTGGACAGAAGAGCCTGGCGGGCTACAGTCAATGGGGTTGCAAAGGAGGTCAACATGACTTAACGACTGAACAACAAGACTCATATTTGGTTATCAAATGGAGATTGATCATTTGTCTATACTTCTTGTAACTGAAGCTGTGGTTATTCGGTTTCAGTAGTCTACTGATACTGATTTTCCCCTTCATCCTTATATAATCCTTATCTTGTTGAGGACAGCAATGTATCCAGGTAAAAATATGTTTGCTAACATTTCTTGCAGATAAATGGGTCATATAGCACCCATTGACTTGTGACAGGTGGGTAGAAACTTTTAGGTGAGAGTATGGGAAAGTTGCTTAAAAGTTGGCAGTTAGGGGTAGAGACTGGGAAAGCAGATTCAGATAAGAGATGCTATGTGCCCTTGTTTTCCTATCTGGAATTTAGATACAAAACCTAAAGCAGTCATATTTTGACCTTGAAGTAAAGCTGAAGGTGAAAACCATGCACTAAGAATGGAAAGCAAAAAGATAGGAGGCTGGAACCTTGATGATATGGTGGAGCCCCTATACCAGCCCTCCATCATCTACTCCACAACTTCAACTGACATAAAGGAAAGAAAATACCCTAGTTTGTTTGTGCTCCTGTTTCTAGGTTGGTTTGTTTCTATTACTTTGCAGTGGAACACAGTCCCTGAGTGACCATTTTATTAGAGCAGATAGATAAAAAATATGTAGTTGATGCTTTTTCTAAGAAAAATGATGCCATTTAGGTGACTTATTTATTTAAAACTATGTAAGAAAATTTTCTTAAATGGGTATATGTTAGCAATTTCTCATATAAGATAGACTCTCTCATCAGAGCGTTAGCACTTTTTCTTGCCATGCCTAATACTCTTCTTATGAATATTCACATGGCACACATCCTTTCTTCACTTGGGCTTCCATTCAAACATCCACAGCTCAGAAAGGACTATCCTAATCAATCTATATACAGCAATAGCCTCATTACTCTCTACAGCTTTATTCTATTAACTGGCTACTCTTGACATTTTTTTACTTTATGATTGTGCATTATTGTCCCCTCAGTGCTTAGAAGAGTATCTTACACTTAGTAGATGACTATTTGTTAAATAGTCACACTCAGTGACTATTTGTTAAATAATTGACTTGGGAAAAGGAAAAGGCAAAACTAATGCATGGTTGATTTTGAGAGTTTCCTGAGAAAACTACCAAGAAAACAATGTAGAAAAATTAGGACTTATAGCCTATTTCAGTTTGAGAACTCCAATATACTGTTAAACTTTAGGATAGCTCAGTGCCTATTAAAATAATATTTCTGTTAAAATTGTTCAGTGTATCTGGTAGTGTTTAAATAAGATGGCAATTTTTCAAACTGTTCTGATTTCTTCACTTCAGTTTTATCTGAAAGAAATAGAACAGTGAGATATATGCCTCAAAAGACACATGAAGATATTTGTAAATCACCTTTATGGAGACTTGGCTATGTAGTCCCTAATTTTTCTTGGGCAGATGTAGTCTATGTCTCCTTAGTAATAAAATGAACACAAAGCAATGGTTTATGTTCATGAAAAGTATACCTGCCACTGGATTTTGTTATATGCATACACAATAAAATTCAGCTGTAGGTTTGTGTGTAATATACATATATGATATGTATATATGTATATATATAGAGAGAATGTATATGTGAACAAGAAAAACAAGAAAATTGTACACATATACACAATTTTATTGTTTTTTAATGTTAGGAACATATTGATTTACCTACCAATTTCTATGTATTAAAGTATTTACATAGTTCACCTCCAAATTTAATAAAATGTGCCTGCGTTTCTAGATAATCAAGGAAAAATGTTGAGGAAAAGAAATATGGAGAATTCAGAAAGTTTAAGAGATAAGTTTTGAGGGGATCCTGGTTTTCCCCTTCAAGTAGAAAGTTCTGGAAATGGGGATCTCTGAAAAACAGAGCTCTGAAATGCCACAATATGTTGTAGAACCATGCACTTCGTTTCTTTACCCTCTGGTGGCATTAGTGGCAGAGATGCCAGGGTCCAATAGAGTGTTGCTCAGTGGTGGGCAGTGCAGTGCACAGTGGTTTCTGCATATCAGCTGCCCAGGGCCTGCTTTTCCTAGCACTTGCCAAACAGCAAGGTGGAATGTCAAGTTCATGCCATGGGGATAGGGGCAAAAATGATGGAGGCCACTTCAGGGCCAGGCTCATAAACATCTCCTGGGGGTTCTTCTCCTCTCTCTGCCCCAGTTGGCTGGCTGGATGCTGATGTGCAGGGTGATCTGGGAAACATGAACTGAAGGAAGAGAAGCCTCTGTTAGGCTCTGTCCCACAGTGACTGTCTAGAACATCTCTCCCTGCAGGTCTGTTGGGCTAAGTCACAGAGATTTTGGGTTTTACTCTGTTATAGCCCTGGGCACTATCTCAACTGCACATATGCTACAGCTTTAACAGAGGTTATGAAGTTGCCATTGTTAGAGAAAGCCCAGAGAGCAGTAGTTCTGACACTTCAGAAACTTCTGGGTAGAGTTCGTTATGGATACAAATCCCCAGACCTCACTCCCGGAATTTTGATTCATTAGATTTGGGATAGGGCCCAGAAATAGGCATTTTAATTACCACTCCAAGGTGATTTTGATGCACATTTGCAGAAATGGTAGCTGGGCATCTGGGTTTGGACGTGGACAGCAGGTTATATCCTGAGCCAAATTGTGAGCTATATGAATTAGAAACCAGTGAGTAAGTGGAAAAATTGTCAAAGAAATATTTCTTACTACAGCAATGAGTGCTAATTCTTGAGTACTTATGACTGCCATCTTTCAAGTAGGAGGAAGGCTTAATGATGGGGTTGCAAAAATGCAGTGAAGCCAAAAAGAAAGCACTTGACATGTAGGGAAGCAGGAGAGGATAGTTTCAGTATAAACATTTTTAAACAGAAGCCCCTTTAAACAGGCACAACACAATTGAAATAGATCATTTATGGGGAGCAATGGTTTTGAGGCCAGTGCCACTATCAACACCAATTCACCTCTCGCAGAAGAAAAATATGTTGGAAAATCAAGAGCTTAAAATGAATGTTTTATTTTTTTCCCTCTTTCCAATACACTATCAAATAAAAATGTTATAGGCCCAAAGCCAGAGCCTATTCTTGGATTGGATCTTTTCCAATACTCTAAATTTAACCAGCTGGGATTTTGTAAGTATCAGTCTATTCTACCTTTTGAAATGCAGAATTTGCCTTTTAGCGGGAAATCTGCATTTCACCTTAAGAAAAGACCATCTGTTTAACTCAAAGAAGTATAGCCTTTTGGTATTATACAATTACCACAAATAAAAGAAGTATTGTAGTAAGAGGTGAAAGGATGAAAATATACTAATCAACACATCTAATAATCAGGACCATGAAAAATGTACTTTATTCCTGATTACCAACAGGCCAAATCATGAATACTATTAGGTATGTTCACCACCAAGTTTTTACTGATAAACTCTTGATGAAAGTGAAAGAGGAGAGTGAAAAAGTTGACTTAAAGCTCAACATTCAGAAAACGAAGATCATGGCATCTGGTCTCATCACTTCATGGGAAATAGATAGAGAAACAGTGTCAGATTTTAGTTTTTTGGGCTCCTAAATCACTGCAGATGGTGACTGCAGCCATGAAATTAAAAGATGCTTACTCCTTGGAAGGAAAGTTATGACCAATGTAGATAACATATTCAAAAGCAGAGACATTACTTTGCCGACTAAGGTCTGTCTAGTCAAGGCTATGATTTTTCCAGTATGGATGTGAGAGCTGGACTGTGAAGAAAGCTGAGCACCGAAGAATTGATGCTTTTGAACTGTGGTGTTGGAGAAGACTCTTGAGAGTCCCTTGGACTGCAAGGAGATCCAACCAGTCCATTCTGAAGGAGATCAACCCTGGGATTTCTTTGGAAGGAATGATGCTAAAGCTGAAACTCCAGTACTTTGGCCACGGCATGGGAAGAGTTGACTCATTGGAAAAGACTCTGATGCTGGGAAGGATTGGGGGCAGGAGGAGAAGGGGACGACAGAGGATGAGATGGCTGGATGGCATCACTGACTCAATGAACATGAGTTTGAGTGAACTCTGGGAGTTGGTGATGGACAGGGAGGCCTGGCATGCTGCGATTCATGGGGTCACAAAGAGTTGGACACGACTGAGCGACTGAACTGAACTGAACTGAACTGATGTATCTAGTGACAAGAGAATTTGAAAGAAGTGTACTTTTAGAATAAATGGTTGATGAAATTACATTTTAAGATAAATCATCACTCAATTACTGCAGATTGAATTGGTCATTAGCAACTTCAGGCAATAGTATACAATCGCATAGGATTTCTCTTCAGCCATGCTTCTTTGTGGAACTCAGGTAGTCCAGTTAAAAAACATCTTTGTACTTGTGAAATCCAACCCCAACATGGACAAAGCAGAGTACTAGAGATGTTCTTAGAAACAGCAAATTAAGGAGTCCATCAATACTCTGAAAGCTGATGCTCTTACAGATGTCAGGTCTGGAGACCTAAGCATAGTTGATATTGTAAAATAATACGGGACCACAGCCAGGTGTCATGGTCTGTGGGAAAATGCCTGATACCTTGATTGTGTTTAAAGCCAAGTCATGGAGAGGATGATGCTTCCTGTGTTTGCAGCTCTTCTATTTCATCTTTCTTTTCAAACATGGAGGATATTCAATTCATGAACTATTTGAAGAGACTTGTTTTTCTTGAAATCTTTCTTGTAATTGATGCATTTTGAAGCTGGTTATGAAATTTCAGAGAAAGGTTAAGTTTATATCCCATGCGTTTGCAAATTAAGAGTTTGATTGTGAACATTTTGGGTGTTTAGTACTTTAGAAAAAATGGTCCTAGTGTTTTCAAGGTTTTATCATTCATTTGACGCGACAGCCTCATGCAGCAGATGGTGGAAATATATTGGTGGCAGTGTATTGATTCTTATTTCATAGATGACAAAACTGAAATGAGAAGAGATTAAGTAATCCCACTAAGCTAGTGGGGCAGTGAGGCAGTCTGGTGGTGGTTCCCAAATACTGGTCAGTCAACTGAGCAAAACTGATGCTTGAAAGAGCTCCTTGATTCAGTGTCATAGAAAGAAACAAAGAAATGAAATCACTTGAATTAATGAAATGTTTGCTGAGAAGCTACTCTGGCATTTCCAGTGAAACAATGATTAGAAAGTATAATCCTTGCCATCAAGAAGCTCACAGGTTTCTAAGGAGAATAAAGTAAACACTTTTTCAAAACAGGCACTTGATCTCAAGGCTGTCTCATCAGTGGAAAATGGTGAATGTAGGGTAGAAACCCAGCAGTGACAGGCCAGTGAATGATGGGGAGCAGGGATTGGCTCAGCACCTCATGTAGGGCTTCCCTTGTGGCTCAGATGGTAAAGAATCTGCCTGCAGTGCAGGACAGAGAAGGCAATGGCACCCCACTCCAGTACTCTTGCCTGGGAAATCCCATGGACGGAGGAGCCTGGTGGGCTACAGTCCATGAGGTTGCTAAGAGTCAGACACGACTGAGCGACTTCACTTTCACTTTTCACTTTCATGCATTGGAGAAGGAAATGGCAACCCACTCCAGTGTTCTTGCCTGGAGAATCCCAGGGACAGAGCAGCCTGGTGGGCTGCCATCTCTGGGGTCGCACAGAGTCAGACACGACTGATGTGACTTAGCAGCAGCAGCAGCAGCAGTGCAGGAGACCTGGGTTCAACCCCTGGGTTGGGAAGATTCCCTGGAGAAGGGAAAGGCTAACCGCTCCAGGATTCTGGCCTGGAGGATTCCAAGGACTGTGTAGTCCAACAAAGAGTTGGACGTGACTGAATGCCTTTCACTTTCACTTCTTTCTCCTGTACTTTAACTTCTGTGACTCTTGGTGACTTGTTGGTGGGGGTAGGGAGCTGTCAAAGACTTCCTCCTTAACTAAACTTTAGTAAGGCTCTTAGGAGCCCTTTTCACAAGTAGGCCTTGACCTTTGGACTTAGGTGTCTATCTTCTCATTGTCCAGTTTTGTCAAGAATCTTGCTCAACCAGTTGGGCAGAATCCTGACCCTGGATGTGTGATTACCATCCATGTATGATCCAGTTCCTCATTTCCTAACATCTCCCAGGTGATATTTGATCACCCTGGTCAGCCTTCAACAAGACTCCTGTCAAGCCTGTTTAGTCACAAACCCCCCTTTACTCTTGACATAACTGTTAGTAACTTTCCATTCACTGACCACCACCACCCTCACCCCAAGCTCTTCCTTGTCTGGAAACCCCCGCTTGTCGATATTGCATCTAGAGTTGAGGCCAGTTTTATACTGAGGTCTCTTTCCTCCTATTTATACCAATAGTCCTGGAATATACTACTGTACTTACTGTCAGGCTTGGTTTTGTGTGTGTGTGTGTTGCTGTTTACAAAGTATTAGCAGAATATTTTTCTAATGCAGGTAAGTATAAATTTAGATTAATATAAAAAAAACACATCAAAGACCATTAAGTTAGTCATCACCATAAAGGGATGAAATGCTTAGTTGTTTATGAAAATTCTAGATAAACCAGATCAATTTGAAAGCACCATAAAGACTATGCTGTATTTGAAGATAGGTCAGAAGCAAAGACCTTAAAAACCTAGGAGTTGTTCTAGATGGAAACTTTAATGGCAAATGAGAGCAGCAGTATGTTTGTCACTTTTCCGGAAGATTTTTTCTACTTGAAGTATGCCCTTGAAAGGAAAAACAAGAAGGAAACACCCAAGATACTAAATTAGAAACTAAAAAAAAGGTACCTGGTGCTATAAAAAAACATAGTTGTATAACATTTCAAGGATGAATTTTAAGTACATTCCAGCCTAGAGGCAGGCAACACTTACCTAGTTCTGATGAACTTTAATTTCTAATTTGACTTTAAGCACCTCTGAGAGGAAAGGGTAAGCAAAGCTGATTTGACATTTAGACTCAAAAGAGACATTTAGACTCAAAGATGCACTGAGAGATTTCCCTCCTAAATGGAGGTGACTGTCACAAATATGAGGTCAAGAAGACTGACCCTAAAGAGTGTAGGCATGCTCAGTCACATCTGACTCTGTGATCCACCAAGCTCTTCTGTCCATGGAATTTCCCAGGCAAGAATACTGGAGTGGATTGCTATTTCCACCTCCAGGGTATCTTCCTGACCCAGGAATTGAACCAGTGTCTCCTGTGTCTCCTGCATTGGCAGACATATTCTTTACCACTGAATCACCTGGGAAGCTTAGCTCTAAAGAGAATGAAGGGTGAAGTCATTCCTAATCCTCAGCTGGGAAACACTTCAGCAACATGCAGAAGTAGAGTTTCACCATTTGGTTTGCTGCTAAAATGCTTCTGGCACTGTGGTTGGCAAAATTTATCTGTCTTAAGTTGTTCTAATAGCTCTGTGCTCACTCCGCATGGGAAAGCTGTTTTCTATGCTGAAACAAATCAGAATAATTGAGAACTACTTTATTTCATGTCTCTGAGAATAAATTGTAATAAGTTATTACACCTAGGACTGGATAAATAATTGAAGGTATTGTAGTAAGAGATAAAACCTGAGATAAGCAATTTACAGCATCCCCTGTTCATCTGGGAATAAGATTATGCTAAAGAAGATGATTGTAGTCTCATTGTGCACTGATAAAGATGTGGTGGGTGCATTTAGCATGAAAGATAACAGCCATAGCAAAGCAGAGTGGACCTTTCCACTGATGTCCCTTTGAACTTTAGAAAACTGGAATAAGATTATTTAATTTGGCTGTATAGCTGTTCTTTAGCCTACTGGAGCTGGTGGTACTAGACAAGTACATTGTGGAGATAGAATGAGAGAAAAAAGTGGTTGAAAAGGATAAGAATAATCTCACCCCAGAATGTTTACAAGTTGAGAATTTGATATACTTTGCTTGTTTGCTTTCTGTGCAGCACATCCTTAGTTAACAACCTCTTTGTCATCTCTATAATAATTCTATTCAGTTCATGAGATCTAGGTAATCCCCCCAACCCCTGTCCCCATGTCCTCCCTCCAGTAGCTTAGATGGAAGGTGACCAGAGCCTGAGCTCAGAATACTCTCCTTTGTGGTTTCAGAATTGGACACAAGACTCAAGCTCAATCAGACAGAATTCTCTTTAGAAGTTTTGCCCCAACTATTAGAAAGGCATTTCCTTTCATACTGTGGTTGCTAGGCTGGTAGGTTATAAAACTCATCAAGACTGTCTTTGCCCCAAAAATTGGTGGGGTGCCTAAGAATGAAGGGAATAGAGAGAGAGATATCAAAGTTCAGAATGACAAAGAGATAAATTCCTTAAGAGAGTTCTTAACCTCCAGGTCTAGCCATGCATGAAATTATACCTGTCCTTAGATTTTTTCCAGTTTTTTGAACGAATAGTTTTCCTTTGGATCTTGTTAACATGGGGTTAGGTTTTGTCATGTGCATGAAGTTGGCTTGCTCATTGAACACCATATGGATTAATAGGAATAATATTATTGAACTAATCGTTTAGATCCTGCCTCTTAGAAGCCATAAATTTCTTCCCTGAGCTATTCCTGTGTGGTGGTAAGATGTTGTTATACTTTGCCTAGTTTTCTCAGAGAGGATAATCTAATCTAACCTGAACTAATGAATATTTTTTTTAGTGGGCTGAGCACTTTATTTTTTTAATTGGAGTATAGTTGATTTACAATGTTGTGTTAATTTCATACAGCAATGTGATTCAGCTATACATATACATACATATACACGCATGTTCTTTTGTAATATTCTTTTCCATTTTGGTTTATCTTAGGATATGTAATTCCACCTGATATACAGTAGGATCTTGCTGTTTATCCATTCTGTATGTAATAGTTTGCATCTGATAAGCCCAACCACCTAATCCATCCCTACCTAACCCCTCCTCTACCTTGGCAACCAGGTCTGCTCTCTATTTCTGAGAGTCTGTTTCTGTTTTGTAGATAGGTTCATTTGTGTCATATTCTAGATTCTCTCTGTAAGTGACATGTGGTATTTGTCTTTCTCTTTCTGACTTCATTTAGTATAATCTCAGTTCCATCCATGTTGCTGCAAATGGCCTTACTTCTGAAGCAGTGAAATTTTAAAAGTAACAGATACATATATGCAGATATACTCTACATCAGGAATAAAAATTATAAAAGACTTTAACACTGTTCTGAATCATTTGTCCCCCTCTCCCTGTAAAACAACTTTATTTCTCTGCTCCATCAGCATAGACTCAGCCAGGTGATTTGCTCTGACCCAGTGGAATGTGAATGGAAGCCATGAGCCCCATGTGTGAGCAGAACCTGTAAGAGCCCTGAGTCTTTGTGCTTGGCTTCTCCCCTCCTCTGTATGGCCCCAGATAAGGACTGTTCCTTCAGCACAAGCTAAAATGAAGAGACTCTGAGTCAGAGTCATGCCAACTCACAGCCAACATGTAAACGTCAACAAATAGCTTGTTGCAAGCTCCTAAAATTGGGGGTTTGTTTGTTACAACAGCAACGTCTAACAAACACTGACTGGTGTGTTAGGCACTGAAAAACCCCAAATGAAAAAAAGATTAAAATTAATTATTCATAGGACCAATGGATGTCCTCTCTAAATTACAAATTCCTCCAGTATTCTTGCCTGGAGAATCCCAGGGACGGAGGAGCCTGGTAGGTTGCCTTCCATGGGGTCGCACAGAGTCGGACACAACTGAAGCGACTTAGCAGCAGCAGCAGCTGGTGCACTGTAATATCAATTTATAAAAATAAACTTATCTCAGATAAATGAACACATTGCAAAGTCCTCCCCAGTCTTGAATGTATTATTATAACTCCATTTTTTCCCTTGGTTGTCTTTTCTGGGCTCTAGTTATTCCTGTGTGTCTCACAGATAGAGTACTCCATGGAACTGAACTTTTGATCTACCAAACTGTTGATCTGGTAGATGTCTCAGCAGCTCTACCAACAAATGTCACGAGAGAAGGCACTTGTCATATAGCGCCTCCTTTGTAATAGCCTTTTGTGATCATGGTTGATGGCCAGTGGAGTTCTTTGAACATCTGTCCCCCATTGTCACACTTCACACCTTCACTGCTGTGCACCCCTGATAGCAATCACTGCCTGTAGGGATAGTATCATGCCCTCTTGCTTCCAAGAGGCTTTATGTTGCTTAGTGGGTCACCCTGTGTCCAGAGACATGCAGAAAATCACTCTCCTTCTCACTCTTTGATTTGTTCATCTTGTTTAATTTTCTAAGATCAACTGTCATCATGCTTACTTTTATCCCTCTGATATTATGTTCCCAAAACCCTAAGGTATTTTGAGTTGTTTTATAATACTTTCCCTTTCATATTTTTGGCATATATATATATATATTTATATATAATATAAAATAAAAACACAATATTCCTTTTAGTTGCTGGGTTTCTACAAATTTCAGTGGGAGGAAACCAGAAAGTGGGGTTGGAATGTAGGAGGAAAAAGGGGAGAAGAAAACTTAATATGTATCTATTACTGGGGCTAGGAATTATAGTGACTGAAAAGTAGACATTATTTTCCCCATTTTATACATGTGGGAGTAAAACTCAGAAGATTAAGTAACATGACCCAAGTGTCCTAAATAATGGTGCTGGGATTCAAACTCATTTCCATCTTACAACAAAATTCTTCTCTTTCTTCCATGATGTTGTTTCTTAGCATCAGGTGAAAAAGTTCTCAGGGCATGAAGGAAAATTCATAATTTGGGGAAAGCTATTTAAGCTTTCTAATTGATGATGGAGTTGAGAAAATTTTACCTTATGGTATCCTAACACTCTATGAATCTCAGATGGTTGATCAAAAGCCTTTATAAGCCAGGTCTGTTCCTAGAACGTGGCTACATCCCTTCTCTTGAGATCCAACTAATCCATTCCCAAATATATTATCAGCTCACAGTTTGTATGTCCATTTGCCTGTGGAAATTTCACTCAACTATATGTGGCAGAGACTGGCTAGATCACGGCTGTTTCTTCTTCTCAGGCACATACCTGAACTATTCTCAAGTTCTTTGCATTCAGGGACTAATTCTTGCCAAAAGAATGTGACTGGAGGTGATGTATTACTTCTGGGCTTAGATGCGTTAAGGGCAGGTGTGCTTTCTCTACTTTCTCTCTTCCCCATCTAGTGTAGGACATTGTAAGATGGCCCTGAAGTCACATATTGAAGATGGCAGGCCCAGGTGACTGCATGGAACAGGTCACTCTACACCAGGACCAACTGAACAAGAAATAAACTTCTGTGGTGTTAAACATCTGAGATTTAGGAGATTTAGCTATAATAATTGCAACATTACTTACCCTGACTAATGTTTTGTCTCACAGCCACTTCAAATTCAACACACTTAAAACCCCATTTATAATCTTCCCTTTCTCTCCAATGCCTGTTACCTTCGTGACCAGTTCTGAGTTGGGAAAAACTTTCCCAACTGTGTTTCTCTTTGTTGTTGTTTAGTCACTGGCTCTTTGTGACCCCATATACTGCAGCATGCCACGCTTCTCTATCCTCCACTGTCTCCTGGAATTTGTCCAAGTTCATGTACGTTTAATCAGCGAAGCTATCTAACTCTCTCATCCTCTGCTACCCTCTTCTCCTTTCGCCTTCAACCTTTCCCAACATCAGGTTCTTTTCCCATGAGTCAGCTCTTTACTCACACACTACTACCACACATCTGACACCAGATGTATGGGGAATTTTCCCCCACCAAATGATTCTCTGTGACACCAGCTGAGTGTCCTACAATTTAACTCAATTTTGAAACTGTTTACCTGGAGATAGTATTAGATTCCATAAGTTAAGGGCTCAGCCCCACAAGACTGCTCCCATCCCATTTCAGATGCCAATCTCAAGTCCAGGTTATCACCTGTGCTTCTGACCAATTGACTACAAATCTTAGGTTCAATTACTTTGCTACAGTGGCTCACAGAACTCAGGAAGCACTTATTTATGTTAACCAGTTTATTATAAGACATGCTAAAGGATACAGATGGACCGATACACAGGGAGGATCTCTGGGAGGGTCCCAAGTGCAGAAGCTTCAGTTCCCTTAGAGCTGGGCTGCCTCACTCTCCCACACTTCCATTATGTGGGTGTGTCCACTAATCTGGAAGTCCATGCTACTGGGACTTTTTGGAGGCTTCTTCACATGGGCATAATCAATTTGTAACTTTTTTTCTATCCCCTTTCACCTCTCTAGAGAAGTGTGCGGGTTTGTTGGGGATGCTGAAAATTTCAAGATTATAAGTATAGATTGGTTTTTTAGTAACCAGCCCTCATTCACTAGCCCACCCAGAGTCACCCCCATAGAATAAAGGATGCTTCCTAGTTCTCTTATCACTTAGGAATTCATAAGGGTTTTATAAGCTCTGTGCTAGGAATTGAGGGCTGGGACTAATACACATATTTTTTTTTTTATCATTTCACAAATTCTAATGTCTATTACGCCAGAAATCTCAGCATCATGCTTGACTGCTCCATTTTCTGTAATTTACAATTATGGCTGCTTAACAACTACTATTAATTTGATATGTTTAAAATCTCTCCATTCTTCCCCGTTCTTGCCATCACTTCTGTCAATGTTTTAAGTCTAGTCCTTGCCATCTCTTGCCAGGTTGCCACAGAAGCATTACAATAATCTCTTCAATTTATCTCACTTCAAGCCATTCTTCCCTTTGGCTATAGTAAGCTTTTAAAGCAAAAGTTTATATTTTATTTCTCTTAAAATCTTTTAATGACTCCTTAACATCTGGATAGAATGTATGAATTCCATTTGCTCTGCACTGCCATGGTCTGCTTCTGTGCTAATTGGTTGGAATTATTTCTTTAGTACTAGTTGATGTGATTATGGTCCAAGGTGATTAGATGAGAGGTACGAGACTGAACCAACAGTAGCCTTCTGGTTAGCACCCAGCAGCTAGTGAAGCAGCTTAGTACTATAACTCTGCCCAACAGGGTTTCTCTACACTGGCTTGTGACTTATCAATGCAATCATATTCTCAATCCAGAGGGTTTAAATGTCAGGCATGAGAAGCATAAATAGGAAGAGCATCACAGAAAACAGACTCAGAGTGAAGTGCATCAATCAAAGGCATCTGTGAGCAAAAGCTATGAAGTCAAAGAAGCTGCAGTACACAAGGTTCATTGGATGCAGAGGACAGGAAAGAACTGGTGGGGAGGAGATGTAGGTTTAGGCACAGTAGCATCCAAAGGCAAGAGAAGTAAAATCTAAAGCAAAGTGAATCCCCAGAGGAACAATAACAGGCACGCATTTTGGAGGAGATGAGTTTTGCTGAAGTAGCCAGAATATCAATAAGCCTAGAGCTGTTGTTTTAAGCTGATCAACATTCCACTTTGCCAGTGAGACCTGACAGTTTGGATTATGAGATGTTTTCTGTGTTTCTTCACTCCTCCACCTAATCTAGTGAAGTGCTGTCGGTTGATTTAAACTGAGTATTGCAGCTGACTTGCAAATAACCAGGGACGTCATGGTCTACAAGGCATTAGGACTTGCCCTCTGCTTGCTTCTCCAGCTTTCTATCTGGATGCTTCCCCTCTCATCAGATGCTTTAAGCATGCTGGCTGTGCAGCTTTCCTCAGTGCACTGTGCTTAGGGTCTCTTGCATTCTCAAGTGTGGCTCCTGGTTTCACGGGAGGCCCCTTTGTCATCGACTGATTTCTGCTCATTCTTTAAAACATAGCAGCTGCAAACATCTCGTGGGTGCCTTGCCTGGCACCTTACTCTCTCCAGCATGTTTTGGATTGTATGTCTCTCCTCTATGTCCCCACAACACCTTGGACATAATGGTTTTCATTGCTAGTTTATCATACTCAGTGATGATCATCTCTTCCTTTGTCTACTTCCTCTGGAAGGCTTGCAACCCTCTTAAGGGCAGCAGTTTTGTCTCATTTACCATTGTGTGCCTCGGAGAAGGCAATGGCAACCCACTCCAGCACTCTTGCCTGGAAAATCCCATAGACCGAGGAGCCTGGTGGGCTGCAGTCCATGGGGTCGTGAAGAATCGGACATGACTGAGCGACTTCACTTTCACTTTTCACGTTCATGCACTGGAGAAGGAAATGGCAACCCACTCCAGTGTTCTTGCCTGGAGAAACCCAGGGTCGGGGGAGCCTGGTGGGCTGCCGTCTCTGGGGTGGCACAGAGTTGGACATGACTGAAGTGACTTAGTAGCCTAGCAACTAGACAGAACTTAGCACATAGTACAAGCTCAGTAATGACTATGGAAAATACTTAATAAGCGATGGACTGAATACCTCAGTTTTTCGACCCAATGCTTGCCAGTTAGTAGTGAATATAAAATAAAGATGATTAAATGTACTAGTTTGCTAGAACAATCACAACCAAGTACCACAGACCACATAGCTTAAACGAGAGAGATTTATTTTCTCACAATTCTGGAACTGGAGATCAAGATGTCAGCAGGGTTGGTTTCTTGAGAGACCTCTCCTTGGCTTGTACATGGTTGTCTTTTCCCATCTTCAGGATGTCCTTACAGGGATTTCCCTCTGGGTGTGTGTGTATTCTAATCTCGCCTCTTAAAAGGAGAGCAATCATATTGAATTAGGGTTACCTTAATAACCTCACTTAATTCCCTCTTTAAAGATCTTCTCTCCAAACACAGCTACATTCTGAGGTACTAGGGGTTAGGTCTTCAGCAAATGGGGACATGATGCAATGCATAACACTAACTTACCAAATTTAGTAAGTTGTTTCCTTAGAAGCTCTGAGTTCTGCTTCAAGTTCAAGTGCCAAGTAGGTTAAAAGCAAGCTAAAAACAGCCTAAAGCAAACCCAGGGATTACACAGAGAAGTTGCAGCTGATAAGGAAGGAAAAAATAAAAAACATAAAAATTCATAGTAACTACACTTATTGTAGAGATAATTTTGAAACCTATAGAAATACTGAATAACTATGTTATACACTAGGAACTAAGAAAGTCTTAAAGTCAATTATACTTCAAAAAATCACTCACAGAAGAAAAAGAGATCAGATTTGTAGTTGCCAGAGGTGAGGAATATGGGGAGGGAAAATAGGATGAAGGCAGTCAAAAGGTACAAACTTCCAGTTATAAGGTAAATAGTAGGGATGTGATGTAACGTAAATGTATGTAACATTGCTGTTTGTTATGTATGAATGTTATTAAGAGAGCAAATCCTGAGAGTTCTCATCACAAGGAAAATATTTTCTATTGCTTTAATTCTGTATCTGTGTGAGATGATGGATGTTGACTCAGCTTAATTGTGGTCATCATTTCATGATGTATATATGTCAAACCATCATACTGTACACCTTAAATTTATACAGTGCTGTATGCCAATATAATTGGAATGAAAATATGGTAATGCATTATAGAAACAAAATAGACATAGTATTTTTATGAACTTTTAAAAAAGAAAAAAACCTCAAAATGAACATTGGCATGCAAGAAAAATGAATCTCAACAGAGACTTTATACCCTTTACAAACATTAACTCAAAATGGATCATAAACCTGCATTTGAAATGCAAAACTATAAAACTCCTAGGAGGAAACACAGGAGAAAACCTAGATGGCCTTGTGTGTGGCATTTTTAGATAAGACACCAAAGACATGATAATGAAAGAAATAACTAGTAAGCTAGGTCTTCCCTGTAGCTCAAAGGGTTGAGTTCTTCTGCAATGCAGGAGACCACAGTTCGATTCCTGGGTCAGGAAGATCCTCTGGAGAAGGGAATGGTAATCCACTCCAGTGTTCTCGCCTGGAAAATCCCATGGACAGAGGAGACTGGCGGGCTACAGTCCATGGGGTGGCAAAGAGCTGGACAAGACTGAGCAACTAACACTACTACTACTACACTAGACTTCATTAGCATTAAAATGTTCTGCTCTGTAAAAGACAATATCAGGAGAATTTCAAGACATGCCACAGACCAGGAGAAAAGGTTTGCAGGACAGATATCCGATAAAGAACTGTTATCCATAATTTACAAAGAAGTCTTAAAACTCAATAATAAGAGAGAGAGAGAGAAAAAAAGGCCAACCCAATTGAAAAATGACCCAAGGCTTTGACAGATACCAAAGAAGACCTACAGATGGCAAATAAACATATGAAAAGATGCTCCAATTCTATGTTGTCAGGGAAATACAAATTAAAACAATAGTGACATACCACCACAATTGTATTAGAATGCCCAAAGTTTGAACAGAGGTAACACCACCTGATGGTAAGGATGTGAAGCAACAGGAATTCTCATTCCTTACTGGTGGGAATACAAAATAGTACAGCCACTTTGGAAGACAGGTTGGTTTCTTATAAAGCTAAACATACTCTTTTCATATGATCCAGCAATCATACTCTTTGGAGTTTCACTAAAGGAGTTGAAAGTATATGTCCATATAAAAATCTGCATGCAGGTGTTTATAAATAGCTTAGTCATAATTGCTAAAAGTTGGAAACAGCAAAGGTATTCTTCAGTAGGTGAATTGATAAACTGCGGTAATCCAGACAATGGAACACTATTCAGTGTTTAAAGCAATGAGTTATCAAGTCATGAAAGACATAGAAGAACCTTAAATGCATATTACTATGTGAAAGAAACCAATCTGTGAAGGCTATACACTGTATGCTTCGAACTATATGACATTCTGGAAAAGGTGTGGAGACAATATAAACATTTGCCAGGCATTGGAAGGAGAGGAGGGATGAGCAGACAGATCACAGAGGACTTTCAGGGCAGTGAAAATACTCTTCATGGTATTATAATGATGGATTTATGTTGTTATACATTTGTCCAAACCCACAGTATGTACAATACCAAGTGAATTCTAAGGAAAACTGTGGACTTTGGGTGATGATGCTCTATCAGTGTAGCTTCATCCTGGGTAAAAACTGTATCATTCTAGTTAGAGATATTGGCAATGGGGACAGTATACACGTATGGGTGGGCTTCCCTGGTGGCTCAGTGGTAGGTAATCTGCCTACCAGTGCAGGAGGCAGGAGTTCCATCTCTGGGTCGGGCAGATCCTCTGGAGAAGGAAATGGCGACCCACTCCAGTATTCTTGCCTGAAAAATCTCATGGAGAGAGGAGCCTCGCAGGGTACAGTCTATGGGTTTGCAAAGAGCCGGACATGACTTAGCGACTAAACAGCAACATGCACACATGGAGGAAGGAGGTATATGAGAAATCTCTGTACTTTCCTCAATTTCATTATAAACATAAAGCTGCTCTGAAAAAAGTAAGTCTTTGTAAAGAACAAAGTACAAACAAACAGAAAACCCCCAAGGCCCGGCCAGCAAAGTTCCTGGCCAACCAATATCAAGACCTCTTCCAGACTTCCTGAATGTACAGGGGCAGTAGGGTTCTCTGCCCTGCTTTCCTCATCAATAGTTAATTTCTGCTCAGTGATGCAGAGATATGCACATAATTACCAGAGTAGTATGAGTGCTGTTCTGAGCAGCTCTATGAAGTTGCCAGGTGAACAAGATAGCCTGTTTGGAGCATGGGAAATAATTAAGAAGAGGTGGCAGCTTGTCTCAGATCCATTTTCAACCTCAGTCTCGTAAGATTTCTTGAAGGAAGTTACTCCTACAAATAGCAATAACTTGTGCAGTGATGCTAAGCGGTAAAAAGAGGATCCTAGCTGTGAGCTCTAACACCTGCTTTGACATTGATTCACTGTGTGCGCCTCACTAAGCCATTCCAGCTTTCTATGGTTCAGGGTCTTTTCTGTAAAAATGATGGTCTCAGGGTCACTTGTCATCAGGTTGTTGTGATAAGAAAGCAATTAAAAGGACTCTGAGTATATAAATATATCTTAGAATAGCAATGGCTATTTCCTGTCTACACACACACACACGCTCTACACTCATACATTGTATGATGTATACATGCATACATGGGAAAGAAAAAGACAGGATTATTCTGAGATGAGATGAACAAATACATTATTTAGGGGTCAGGGCCTATGTTAACTGTACCTTTAGTAACTTATTTTTGTGAATAAACTCAGCTTTTATTATATCTTTTAATAGCTACCCATGTAATAATTTTTCTAGTACTTATTTCTTTTAAGTCACTTATTTATTTATTTAGAGAGTGTTGACTCTGCTGGGCACTGGAGAGAAAAAGATAAAAGTGACATGCTTGTTATTTGTCTTCAAGGAGAAGAAACATGAGAACAGTTATAATCCTAAATTCTGAATGTGGGTAGAGAAATATGTAAGGTTGTGCTGGTACAGAGGAAGAAGAAAGTGTGAGTGCTTGGGGGATAAGGCAAGGGTATAAATTTCAGCTTCCTACCATGTTTTTTCACTTGGATTCTCCTTTTTCTTCTCTGTGCCTGGCACTGAGCTATTTGAGTTTTATTTTTCATCTCTTATGGGGTCCTTATGAAAAAAAAATATATTTTTCAGCCTTATTTTTCAAATGAGGAAAGAGATTCAGAGAGGTTAACTAACTTGCCTAAAATCACACAGTTAATGAATGGCAGAGCTAGAAATCAAATCCTGCCTTGACTCTTTACAGCTGACTGCACACTATTTCTTCTCCAACAAGTTGTGTTTAAGATACAGAGTTCTAAAGGTAGAAAATGTTGTTTTTTCATGTCTCAGCTTTAGACAGCCTCTTAATAATATTCATGAGGATATATTTTTATGCTTATAAAAATATAGGTGATCCAGAAAAAGGCATTACTTTAAAGTTCATTGTATGGAATGATCTCTAGCAACATTACTCTGGTGCCAAGAAGTTGTGAGAACATGTAGCTTGCAAAAAACAAATTCAGTTATGAGAAAACAAAACAGATGTTATTATGTTGTTTCACTTTCTACCATGCCTTAGAAAAGCTTTTCCAAAGACTTTAAAATAAACATGTTAGGGATAAATCATAGTTTTTGAGCTGTAAAAACTCCATCGATTTCTATCTCATGCTGTATCTTAAGATCAAATTTGCGTGAAGGCCAAATTGAAACTTACGCTCTCTCTGACTGAGCTCCCTAATAGGAGACCATTTACCATTGCTCTGTCGCATGAGCCCTGCTCCCTGGCTGGGCGGCTGGCTGCTAAGTTTATGCCATTGTTCGTAAGGGGAAATTGGGACAGTGTTGACACTGAGTATCTGAAAGAGTCACAAACAGCTAGAGTTTTAAACAGCTCTCAGAGAGCATCTAGTTTAAAGCCCTTCATTGTAAGGCAAGGCTGTGAGACCTGGAGTGGTAAAATGAAGTGTCCAGTGTTGCACAATTAGCTTTTGATAAATCTCGGAAGAATTCACACCACCTGAATCCCTCTTTAGCATCCCTGTGTTGAGTTGAATAGCGTCTCCCCCAAATTCATGTCCACCCAGTATTTCAGAATGTGACCTTAGTTGGAAACCATGTCTTTGTAGATGTGATTTATTACAATGAGGTCACACTGGATTAAGGCGGACCATGATCCGATGATGGCAGGCTCTTTATAAGAAGAGAAAAACCAGACACAAAGACACATAGGGGAGAAGGCAATGGAAGCAGAGATTGAAGGGATAAATTACAAGCCAAGGACCACTGAGGATTACCAGTAACTACCAGAAGCTGATGCAAAGGGCCAACTCCTTGGAAAAGATCCTGATGCTGGGAAAGATTGAGGGCAGGAGCAGAAGGGGGTGACAGAGGATGAAGTGGTTGGATGGAATCACCGACTCAAGGGACATGAGTCTGAGCAAACTCTGGGAGATAGTTTAGGACAGGGAAGCCTGGGGTCCATGGGGTCTCAGAGAGTAGGGCATGACTTAGCGACTGAACAGCAACCAAACGCTAGAAGCAGCAAGGAAGAATTCTATTCTAGAGCCTCTGGAGGGAGGTTAGCCTTGCTAATGCCTTGATTTCAAACTTTAGTCTTCAGACCTGTGAGAGAATAAATTTCTGTTATTATAAGTCACCCAGTTTGTGGTCTGTTATTTTAAGCCAGCTGGGTTTTTATGGCAGTCCTAGGAAATGACTATACTCTTTTCTGCTTAACCATGGCTCATCTCAGGCATCCTTGAGATGAAAAGCCCACAGTGTACTGCCACTGCCAGCAAGAATCCTATCTGCAAATGAAAAGGACAGCATTTTAATCTGTAAATTGAATGGCTCTTGCACTCACACCTGACAAACACACTTACTGTTGTTTCTGTTCCCATTAGCTGTAAGTCACCTTAAATCTCATCACATGAAGCAGTGATCTATCTAAATTGAATGTAAATATATTGCTGCTTGCTTTTATACCAAACAAGAATAGAACATGGAGAAATTACTAGATGTTGTGCATCTTGAAACCTAGAATTGATAAGGAAGAATAGATTATTGGAGGTCAGGGTAAGAGAAATATTGATATTCTGGGCACCAAATCACCACGAAATTGACTGCATTGCAATGTTCAAAATCCTCTTTTTCTTAAAAAAAAAAAAAAAAAAAATGCCAGGTAGGTTGTTTGAATTTTTTGCATGGTCATCGAAGGTGAAAGTAACAGAAAACTAAACAGTCAAGCCAATAACTCAGATGACTGTATTATGGTTTATCAGAGTCTACACACATCTCCAGCATGTCATCTGTTTGCCTTCTTGGATGTCGTAGCAATAGCTGGTTATTCTTACTTTGCTTTCAATCTGCAGCCACACGGGAATAAGGCAGGGTTGAAAGCTCAGGCTCTGTGACCAGAAATGTCATTTTAGACTGAAACACTTAGGTTTTGCTTACACGACACATAAACAAATAGTAAATTAGAACTTCACATTTCAACCCCCCTCATTCTTATAGTGGGGATGCTATGAGAGAGAATATATTGATTCAAGCCCACTGCTTGTGTACTACTGCTTGTGATCAAAGGAGAAAGAGCAGGAGGGATGGATGCTTTGCTTTTAGGAGTGGACTGATAGGGTGACTACAAGTGCTTTTAGTACAAATGGTCTTTTGACACTGCTCAGAATCCAGGACAAGATGTCTCAGAGAAAAATAGGAGGGAGGCATCTAGCCATCAAGTAGACCAAAATCAATGTTGAATGAACATTTAAATTTTATCTTATTTTTCCACCAGTTTGGATCAACACACAGACATAGTTACTATCCTTGGGTAAGAGAGGAGATAGATGTAGAGAAATTTTCTCCAAGCTGGTGGAGGGTCAGTGAAGGAGGGGACAGTTCACATCCTCAGAAAGGAGGAAAGAGGAAGGATGAATTAAGATGTTTCAGGAGGAAGCTGGTCTGCCTTACATCTCCACTGGGCCCTTAAAAAATCTTTATTAGAATTAAAACAAAAATCTTTTCATATACTATGGAGTATTAAATGCTACAGTTGAGCATCAAGAAAGGATGAAAACATAAGATTTCAAGGGCTTCTCTTTGTAAAAACAAATTTATTGGAGTACAGTTGATTTACAATGTTATATTAGTTTAGCTGTACTTACATATACATATATAAACTCTTTTTTAAAAGATTCTTCCCTATATAGGTCATTACAGAGCATTGAGTAGAGTTCCTTGTGCTATAGAGTAGGTCCTTAATAGTTAATTTATTTTATATATAGTAGTGTATATATGTCAGGGCTTCTTTGGTGGCTCAGCGGTGAAGAATCTGCCTGCAATGCCAGAGAATTGCAGGAAATGGGGGCTTGATCCCTGGGTTGCGGAAACCTCTTGGAGTAGGGCATGGCAACCCACTCTGGTATTCTTGCCTGGAGAATGCCATGGACAGAGGACCCTGGTGGCATACAGTCCATAGGGTCGCAAAGAGTTGCACATGACTGAAGTGACTTAGCACAGCACTGTGTGTATATGTCAGTTCCAGTTTCATAATTTCTCCCAAAAGGGATGCAAATTAACTTATCTAGAAAACAGAAACACAGTTACAGATATTGAAGACTTTTCATAAGGTTATGACTATGTGGCTGTACAAACAGCTATGAAAAGAAGAGGGAAAAGGACAGGAGAAAAGGAAAGATACACCCATCTGAATGCAGAGTTCCAAAGAATAGCAAGGACAGATAAGAAAGCCTTCCTCATTGATCAGTGCAAATAAATAGAGGGAAACGATAGACTGGGAAAGACTAGAGATGTCTTCAAGAAAATTGGAGATACCGAGGGAGCACTTCATGCAAAGACGGGCTCGATAAAGGACAGAAATGGTAGGGACCTCACAGAAGCAGAAGATATTAAGGAGAGGTGGCAAGAATACACAGAAGAACTGTACAAAAAAGATCTTCACGACCCAGATAATCATGATGGTGTGACCACTCACCTAGATCCAGATATCCTGGAATGTGAAGTCAAGTGGGCCTTAGGAAGCATCACTATAAACAAAGCTAGTGGAGGTGATGGAATTCCAGTTGAGCTATTTCAAATCCTAAAAGATGATGCTTTGAAAGTGCTCTACTCAATATGCCAGCAAATTTGGAAAACTCAGCAGTGGCCACAGGACTGGAAAAGGTCAGTTTTCATTCCAATCCCAAAGAAAGGCAATGACAAAGAAGGCTCAAACTACGCACAATTGAACTCATCTCACATGCTAGTAAAGTAATGCTCAAAATTCTCCAAGCCAGGTTTCAGCAATACATGAGCCGTGAACTTCCAGATGTTCAAGCTGGTTTTAGGAAAGGCAGAGGAACCAGAGATCAAATTGCCAACATCAGCTGGATCATTGAAAAAGCAAGAGAGTTCCAGAAAAACATCTATTTCTGTTTTATTGACTATGCCAAAGCCTTTGACTGTGTGGATCACAATAAACTGTGGAAAATACTGAAAGAGATGGGAATACCAGACCACCTGACCTGCCTCTTGAGAAACCTATATGCAGGTCAGGAAGCAGCAGTTGGATCTGGACATGGAACGACAGACTGGTTCCAAATAGGAAAAGGAGTATGTCAAGGCTGTATATTGTCACCCTGCTTATTTAACTTATATGTGGAGTACATCATGAGAAATGCTGGGCTGGAAGAAGCACAGACTGGAATCCAGATTGCTGGGAGAAATATCAATAAGCTCAGATATGCAGATGACACCACCCTTATGGCAGAAAGTGAAGAGGAACTAAAAAGCCTCTTGATGAAAGTGAAAGAAGAGAGTGAAAAAGTTGGCTTAAAGCTCAACATTCAGAAAACAAAGACCATGGCATCTGGTCCCATCACTTAATGGCAAATAGATGGGAAAACAGTGGAAACAGTTAGAGACTTTACTTTCGGTGTCTCCAAAATCACTGCAGATGGTGATGGCAGCCATGAAATTAAAATATGTTTGCTCCTTGGAAGAAAAGCTATGACCAAACTAGATAGCATTTTAAAAAGCAGAGACATTACTTTGCCAATAAAGGTCTGTCTAGTCAAGGCTATGGTTTTTCCAGTGGTCACGTATGGATGTGAGAGTTGGACTATAAAGAAAGCTGAGTGCCGAAGAATTGATGATTTTGAACTGCGGTGTTGGAGAAGACTCTTGAGAGTCCCTTGGACTGCAAGGAGATCCACCCAATCCATCCTAAATGAAATCAGTCCTGAGTATTCATCAGAGAGAGTGATGTTGAAGCTGAAGCTCCAATACTTTGGCCACCTGATGAAAGAACTGACTCATTTGAAAAGACTGTGATGCTGGTTCAAAATGAAGGTGGGAGAAGGGGATGACAGAGGATGAGATGGTTGGATGGCATCACCGACTCAATGGATATGAGTTTGAATAAACTCTGGGAGTTGGTGATGGACAGGGAGGCCTGGTGTGCTGCAGTCCATGGGGTCACAAAGAGTCGGACACATCTGAATGACTGAACTGAATTGAACTGATGACTGTACAGCTGCTCTTCTGGTTATTGACCCTTTTTGACTATTCACGATAGTTATTCTGCCACATTTTGTTATATATTTTTCCAAAGTTTCAATATTTCACTTTTTCCAATAAACATTGGATAAATACATTTTTTCCAGTGTTTCAGGGTCCCAGACCCTGGTGTTATTTATTCCTCTTGAATATGTGCTATAAACTAAGAAGCTGGTTTGCTTTTAGTCATGTTCTCCCACCCCAACCCCACCACCATTTATGGCATTATCTTTTTTATACTGAACATTTCTTCACCTTATTAATCAAGAACATTTTTTAAATAGCTATACTAGGCACCAGTATCTGGGAAGTGGTATCCTGCACCAATATGAAAGTGAAGCTTTATGTTATTTTTATTTTCCAGAAGCAAGTAGAGTATTTGTGATGCCTTGATAGTACCAATACTACTGTATTCCAAAATTAGTATTAAGTTAATTTTCAATATTTTTCATAGTTTATTATTGTTTGTCATGTTCAGTGTGTTAACTGGGCCATGAGCCTTGTCTGGGCTCACTCACAAGGTTTTAGTCAACTGTCAGCTCAGATAGTGCTGGAAGGTCTAAAAATAACCTTATTCACAAGTCTGAGATTCTGATGCTGGCTATCAGCTAGGTCTTTTTTCTCTAAGGTCTCCATAATTCATTAGTCTGGCTGGGCTTCCTCACACGATGGTGGAGGTGGTGGTTTAGTTGCTAAGTCATATCTGACTCTTGCAACCCCACGGACTCCAGCCCACCAGGCTCCTCTGTCCATGGGATTCTCCAGCAAGAATACTGGTGTGGGTTGCTATTTCCTTCTCCAGGGGATCTTCCCAACCCAGGAACTGAAGCTGCATTGCAGGCAGATTCAGGAGTGTCGCAAAATGATGAAAACAGAGGCTGCAAGGTCTCTTAAGGCTTAGCCTCAGAAGTCTCACAACATCATTTCTGCTTCATCCTATTGGTCTAAGCAATTCATGGGCTTCCCAGGTGGCACAGAGGTAAAGTATACACTTACCAATGCAGGTGACATAAGAGATGTGGGTTTGATCTCTGGGTCAGGAAGATCCCCTGGAGAAGGAAATGGCAACCCACTCCAGCATTCTTGCCTAGAAAATCCCATGGGCAGAGGCACCTGATGGGCTACAGTGTATGGGGTCACAAAGAGTTGGACACAACTGAGTGAGCATGCACACAAGCAGTTCATAATGTCAAATCAGATTCAAGGGCTAGAGATATAGATTTTACCCCTGTTCAAGTGAGAGGATGAATGAGTCACACTGAACAGGGATGTGCACAGAGTTCAACATTGGAGCTATTACTGCGCATCTTTATCATCATTTGCTAAGCCAGTTCCTTTGGAAGTTTGTATCTCTCTCTGTTCTATAGTCTTCCTACTTGGTTGAGTACTCTGGATTTGGTTTTAGGTTATAAGAGTAAATAGTTTGCTTTATACTTCTGTAGCAGAGACTTCTAGTTGTTCTTCAAAATCCACAATTTCCTTCCTTATTAGAAATAAATACCCACTTTTTTAGCTGGGTATATGGGACCTCTGAATCTCTGACACCAAAAAATGTTACATAAGCTCTGGACCAATTTCTTCTTGGTTTCTTGAATGTAAAAGAAAATTACATTTCTAAATTATTGGAGCACTATTCTTTGAACATATTTGCAGAAGAACCTGGATGACCACAACTCCCTTAATTTTTAAATTAGAGAGCCATTCAGAATGTACTGAACTCATCAAGTCATTGTCTATTATTTGAATATCATACAGGAATGGGAAGCTAATTATCTTCTTCCTTGCACTTATTCATTTATAATGAACTTTAATTCAATACTAAAATCAGTGACTTCTGGATCTGATTTTGTTAATTCAAGCTATCTTTTTTTCATTAACAGAAAATGAGGAGCTATTTATTATTTTTAAAAATAATAAAACAGGAAAAACTAATACAATTTTATTGGATATAATGTTCTTACTATCTATTCCACTCAAAAGTTTAAGAACACTCAATTTTTTGAGAAAGTAGACCCGTTAATAGGTTTACAACTTTTTTTTTTTTTTTTTTGGATTACTGATTGCTTCTTTTTGGTAGATGCAAATAGAGGTGAACATTCCAAGTTTTATAATCCAAAAGACCAACAGTAGGGAATAAAGAGGTAACCATGGAATATAAATAGAGGAATATTATACAGTCATGAAAATGAATACATGATAACCATAAGAAAGGAAATTTTATAGCTCATGATAAGTAAAATAGTAAGATATATGTGTATGTATATATATAAATATATATATATATACTATATATATATATATATATATAGTATTCTATGAATATATATGTAAAAAGATATCAGACTGGGAAGTTTGTTCCATCAGTTTCTAATGCTATTTCATGATAACAAAGATAAGCTTGTGATGACCTTACCTATGTGCAGAATTTACAAAGGGAGCAAATTTCTCCATGGGTTTTGGGCTCCTTTACAAGATCAGGGATATTATAGAGTGTCAGAAAGTGGATCAGAGTGGAGAAAGGTCGTTTGTGGATGTGGCTGTTCTACCTAAGTCCTCACACTGAACTTTGGAAGAGGCATATGTGGTGGTACTAGTTTCTGACTCCAAACCTAATGAAGGGGTCTAACTGAGAGCTTTGAAATATGTTTCCTACATTTGGGGAGTTATATAAGACTGATGACCGACCTATACCTGGGAAAGCTATCACTTTGGGATTAGGGACTGGGAAATAATGAGGGCAAGTGAAGGGCTAACTAGCTTCCTTTGGTGGCAGAACCAGGAAAGATCTGCTGCTTAGAAATATTTATCAATGAAAGAGAGGCTTGAGTATTTCCCATTGCACTCTTGTGGGCTATATGAGAAAGTGAATCCATGTAGGTTGTCTTGGTTCTGCTTAATAGTGTTACCTGAAGCTAAGGAGAATCGGTTTCAATTGAAACCGAAGTTTGGGAGTAGGTGGAGAAGGTAAGCGGTGAGAAAACTCACATTGTAGGACCACACCTTCTTCCCCATTCCTGGCTTCTAGACTGAAGTTAGAGAAGTGGAGAATTGACATTAAATAAGGTTTAGAGTTTTAATTAATATCTTGGACTAGGCATTCTGGTTAATGAGTTGAGGCTATGTTTGTGACTTTAACTGCCTCAAGCCCTGGCTGAGTTTTCATCTAAGAGCTAGGAAAGGTAACTTAAACCAAAGAATTCTAAAGAGAAGGTAAGTGTCACTTCATGACAAATAGTTGGGGGAAACAATAAAAACAGTGACAGACTTTATTTTCTTGGGCTCCAAAATCACTACTGATGGTGACTGCAGCCATGAAACTAAAAGATGCTTGCTCCTTGGAAGAAAAGCTATGACAAACTTAGACAGCATATTAAAAAGCAGAGACATTATTCACTGACAAAAGTCCGTATGGTCAAAGCTATGTGTTTTCCAGTAGTCATGTATGGATGTGAGAGTTGGACTATAAAGAAAGCTGAGCACAGAAGAATTGATGTTTTTGAACTGTGGTGTTGGAGAAGACTCTTGAGAGTCCCTTGGACTGCAAGGAGATCAAGCCAGTCAATCCTAAAGGAGATCAGTCCTGAATATTCATTGGAAGGACTGATGTTGAAGCTGAAGTCCCAATACTTTGGCCACTTGATGCAAAGAACTGACTCACTAGAAAAGACCCTGAGGCTGGGAAAGACTCAAGACAGGAGAAGAAGGGATGAAAGAGAACAAGATGGTTAGATGGCATCATCCACTCTATGGACATCAGTTTGAGCAAGCTCCGGGAGTTGGTGGTGGACAGGGAAACCTGGTGTGCTCCCACCCACAGAGTTGCAGAGTCAGACATGACTGAGCAACTGAACTGAAGTGTCAAAAATAAAGTTGTATTTGTTCATAATCGATGTTAGCCCTAATCAACAAACCATAGGCAGAATATGATCTGAAAAATAGTTATATTTTTAGAAATATAAATTTATTTATTTTAATTGGAGGCTGATTACTTTTCAATATTGTATTGGTTTTGCTATACATCAACATGAATCTGCTATGGGTGTACATGTGTTCCCCATCATGAACCCCCTTCCCAGCTCCCTCCCCATACCATCGCTCTGGGTCATCCCAGTGCACCAGCCTCGAGCATTCTATATTCTGCATTGAACCTGAACTGGTGTTTCATTTCATATATGATATTATACATGTTTCAATGCCATTCTCCCAAATCATCCCACCCTCGCCCTCTCCCACAGAGTCCACAAGACTGTTCTATACATCTGTGTCTCTTTTGCTGTCTCGCATACAGGGTTATCATTACCATCTTTCTAAATTCCATATATATGCATTACTGTATTTCAGCAGATGAATGGATAAGAAAGCTGTGGTACATATACACAATGGAGTATTACTCAGCCATTAAAAAGAATACATTTGAATCAGTTCTGATGAAGTGGATGAAACTGGAGCCTATTATACAGAGTGAAGTAAGCCAGAAAGAAAAAACACCAATAGTTACATTTTAAAACAGTGATTTCAAAAACTTCCTAACAAAGGAAATCCCAGGACTAAATGGCTTCACTGAATTTTACAAAGCATATAAAGAATTAATACCAATCCTTCTCATATTATTCCAAAGAACTGAAGAGGAGGGAACAGTTCCAAACCTATTTTGTAAGGCTATCACCATCTTGATGCCAAAGTCCGACAAGGAGAACGCAAGGAATGAAAGCCATAGACCAATATTCCTGATGACTGTAGATGCAAAAATCCTCAACAAGATACTAGCAAACTGAATCTAATAGCACCTTAAAGTGATCAAACACCATGGCCAAGTCAGATTTATTTCTGGAATGCAAGGATGGCTCAACATATAAAAATCAATTATGACAGATCATATTAACAGAATAAAGAAAAAAATTACATGATCATTTCAATAGATGAACAAAAAGCATTTGACAAAATTCAACACCTTTTCATGATTAAAAGCTCTCAACAAACTTGGGAAGAGAAGGAAATTATCTCAATGTAATAAAGACTACAATAAAAAGCCCAGAGATAACATCATACTCAACAGTAACAACAAAAAAGCTTTTCTCTAATATCAGGAACAAGGTAAGGATGCCCACTCTTACCATGTCTTATTCAACATAGTACTGGAAGTTCTTCCCAGAGCACATAAGTAGGAAAGAAAAAAAAAAAAAGCATCCAAATCAAAGGAAGAAGTAAAACTGTTATTGCTCGAAGAGGTCATAAGCATGTATATGGAAAGTCCTAAGGACTCCCCCACCCTCTACAAAACTGTTAAAACAAATAAATTAATTCAGTAAAGTTCCAGATACAAAATCAACATAAAAATGTCTTTCATTTCTACACACTAATGTTGAACTGTCAGAAAAGGATATTAGGAAAATAATCCCATTTACAATAGCATGAAAAAAATATTTAGGAATAAACTTCACTATGGAGATAAAAGACTTGCATACTGAAGACTATAAAACACTGTGAAAGAAATTAGACACAAACAAATGGAAAGGTGTCATGGATTGGAAGAATTAATACTGTTCAGATGTCCATGCTAATCAAAGTGATTTACAGATTCAATGGAATCCGTATCAAAATCCAAAGGGCATTTTTTTTTTCACAGAAATAGACATAAAGACTATGAATAGCCAAATCAATCTCAAGAAAGAACAAAACGGAGGTATCACACTTTCTTATTTGAAACTCTATTACAAAGCTATAGTAATCAAAACAGTATGGTATTGACATAAAGGCAGACATATGGACCAAAAATACAGCCCAGAAACAAACCCATGAATGTATGACAAACTAATCTTCAATAAGGGTGCCAAGAATGCATGATGGGAAAAGGATCATCCTTGAACGAATGGTACTGGGAAAACTTAATACCTATATGCCATGAAATTGGATCCTTACCTTACATAACACACAAGAATCAACTCAAACTCGATTGAAGTCTTAAACATAAGACCCAACTGTAACACTTCAAGAAGAAAACATAGGGGAAAAGGCTTCATGACATTTGTCTTGTCCTTCATGGGTATGACACTGAAAGCACAGGCAGTAAAAAACAGAATAAATGAAACTACATTAATCTAAGAAGCTGTGGACAGAAAGGAAACAATAAACAGAGTGAAAATGTAACTTATGGAATAGGAGAAAATATTTGCTTGCTATGTATCTAAAAGGGGGTTAATCTCAAAAATATATAAGGAACTTCCACAACTCAGTATTTAAAAAAAAAAAAAAAAAAACCTGGTTTAAAAATTCCTTAACTTGAATAGAAATTTTTCCAAAGAAGACATACAAATATTCAACAGGTATACTAAAAAATGTTCAATGTAATAATCATCATGGAAATAAAAAGCAAACCATAAGATGTTACTTCATAACTCTCAGGATGGCTATTGTCAAAAACACACAAAAGATAGTAAGTGCTGGCAAAAATGTGGGAAAATTAGAATCCTTGCACATTGATGATAGGAATGCAAAATGGTGCAGCTGCTTTGGGGAAGTGTGTGAAAGTTCCTCAAAATTAAAAGTAGAACAAACACGTAATTCAGCAATTCCACTTCTGGATAATTATCCAAAAGAGCTGGAATCAGAATTTCAATGAGATTAGCAATCCTATGTTCATTACATCTCTCTTCATAAAAGCTAGATGTGGAAACAACCTACATGCCCATAAACAGAAAAATGAATAAAGAAAATCTGGCTTAGACATACAATGGAATCCTATTCAGCCATTAAAAAAGAAAATTCTGCAATATGCTATAACATGAATGTCCTTGAGGAAATTATGCTAACTGAAATAAGCCAGGCATAGATAGACAGATACTGCATGATTCCACTTAGATGTTGTTGCTGTTGTTGTTCAGTTGTTTAGTTATGTCTAACTCTTTGCCACGCCATGGATAGCAGCACACCAGGCTTACCTATCCTTCCCAATCTCCTGGAGCTTGCTCAAACTCATGTCCATTGAGCTAGTGATGCCATTGAACCATCTCATCCTCTGTCATCCCCTTCTCCTCCTGCCTTCAATCTTTCACAGTATCAGGATCTTTTCAAATGAGTCAGTTCTTTGCGTCAGGTGGCCAAAGTACTGGAGCTTCAGCTTCAGCATTAGTCCTTCTAATGAATATTTGGATTGATTTCCTTTAGGAGTGACTGGTTTGATATTGCAGTCCAAGGGACTCTCAAGAGTCTTCTTCAACACCACAGCTCAGAAGCATCAATTCTTCAGTGCTCAGCCTTCTTTATGATCCAACTTTCATATCCATACATGACTACTAGAAAAATCATAACTATGACTATACGGAGGACCTTTGTTGGCAATGTCCCTATTTTTTAGTATGAAGTCTAAGTTTGTCATAGCTTTCCTTCCAAGGATCAAGTGTTAGCTATTGCTTTTGTTATGGTTCCAGGGACAGGGATGAAATGAAGCAGGGCAGTCCCCTTTCCAGAGGTTGTGGTCAGAGAAGCAAAGAACATGTTCTTATAAATCAAGAGGTTGTTGCAAATCTCCTACCAAAGATTTGTGCCACAGAAATGGGTTCCCATCAGAGTTGAATCAAAGAAGACCTTTCTCAAGGCTTTCCAGCAATTTGAAAGCACAACTATGGCTTCTAGGAATGTGATGGGTTGAAGCAGACAATATGCTGGCCCTATCTGTCCTCTGGGGAATTTTCCAACATCAAGGTAGGATAGTAAGAACTCAGTTCACAGCCTCATCAGGAAGTGGAATGTTCTCACAAGTGACATTTTCTAATTCTTTGAGATCTATCCCTTTTCTCCTTACATAAGTACTGATGCTTCAGTTGTGAAGTGATGGTATTAGCTGCAGGCCTCATGTAACTTTAGCAGGTGGAAGATACATTAACACTGGCAGCCTTTTTCTTATTTACCTGTCTTCTGAACTTTCGATTTTAGCACAGTGTAAAATTCAGTCTCTCTGAGTTCGGGTTCTAAAAGAGGTTTGGACCTTAAGGGAAGTTAATCTAAATGCCCTTGGATGTGGAAAGAACACCTTGGTTTTGGCTACATAACCAACTGACAAAATAAATGTTTGAAGTTCACCTCTTCTTAGAGTTTCTACACTGTTAATAAGTAGACGAAATGTAAAAATACTTCACTAGCTCAAAAGGAAAAAGAAACAGAGAGAGCATGAAAAAGGCAGGGGAAAATGTGGTTTTGCTTCCAAATGTACTGAATAAATATAATTATGGATGTAACGAGGCCAGCTTTAGGTTTTAATCACTGTTTTTCCACTACCTAATAATTTGCTATTCAGCACCTGCTGTCATATAGCTTTTGGGTTGGGTGGCATTAGCTCACCAAGTAACCACAAATAATCTCTTTAGTTTAAGCCTGTGGTGCATCGGAGCATGAGAGGCTAGATAAATTACATGCACTATGTAAAAAAATTTTTATTAAAATTTTCTAAAATTAATTTTTGGCATTTGATGCCCTGCTCTGTAACCAAATGAGTATTTTTACAAGTGCTATGTTGTATGGAAACTATCATTTGACCAGAATGTCAATATGTGGTTTGTAAATTTCATACTGTGTATTAAAAGCTATGCAAGCTAGCAGTTAGAATGTGTATGGTTTTATTCTGAATATATATTATTGAATATATTGATTTAAATGATACAATATGTACTTCCTGTACCCAGTCTCTCTGCATATCGGCTGTAATATATTTCCTTAAATCTGCAAAGATATTAGCTGTCAATAAACCAAAGATTTCTTTCTGTGAGTGCAAGAATTATTATCACAATAAGAAAGTATAAAGGGGGTCTTATCATGTCCTAGATAATAGTATGAGAAAACGGGGAAATCTCTTTAGGAAAAATAAAGAGGAGGAAATAATAAGAACATGTATTTTTTAGCTGCTCTGTTCTATTTTCACTAATTCTGCTGTCAATAACACTGACTGGTTTAGATGTGGAAAGACAGACTGATTTTCCTGGGCGGGGTGTGGTCAGGAGATTCAGGTTCAACTTCTGGCTTTGCCAATAGCAATGTGACCTTGACTACGTCACTTAGCCTCCTTTGCAATCTGTTACTTCTCTGTAACAGAGGCTCTTGGCAATTTGTCAACAATCACAAAGCCACATTTAGCTTACAGATATTTTTTGTTGACCAGCATTGTTTGTATATTTCTCCAACCCAAGCCAATGCTCAAAAGTTGGCAGATTTTGCTTAAAAATCAGGTTTCTGGCTTCCATTCAACAATTGGAAGACTTAATACCAGTATCACATTCTAACAGGCAGAATAAATCAGAGTATAATGGTACCTCCAGTTCAAATGTCATGTGCTTCCTCTGTCTCAGTCTTCACCACTCCCTATTCTCACCATAAGGCAGGGACTAAATGCTAGTTTGATTAGCATTGTTGATTTTCTTCTGGTATGGTATATATTTCAGTTCTCCACCAGCATCTCTTGTCTAATACAGAAAGAATAAAAATCAAAGCATCCACAGGTTTCAAATACATATGGGAAGAGTACATTTCCTTTTCAAATGCAGACTATCTCTTTGGTTTTAATATGCTAACAAAGAGAATTCCTGTTGAAAGAATATGAGCGCATATCACTTTATGTCACTTGCCTGGCCCCTCGAGGCATTTAAATTTGTCATCCCTCGTCCATTTAGGCATAAAATGCTGCAATTCTAAAACCTCATGAAGAAACTTCTCAGCAGATGCCTTCTTTTGAATGTCCCATTGATGTACAACAAAGAGAGAGTTTCTTTGGGAAGATGTCTGGGTCTAATAGCCAGAAGAAGGGCTGACACACGCAATGTAAAACTTTCAAAAGAAGGGCTCTGGGGGCCAGACAGTAGCTTGCTAAACAGTTATAAGCAATTTGCATTAGTTCAGGGGCCTCAGTGAGACTGCTGTGTACTAGACAGAATGGCTTTCTCATACCAGATGCTGTTTCTCCCTGTGTATTCCTTCATTTCTTCAATGAGCCAAAGATTTCTATTCTTCTTGGCACTGCATTGAGCTTTTTTGGCAATGTGAGAGATCTGAGCAGGGTAGGAAGCTGGTGGTAGTGAGTTGAGAGGGATAGCATCTCAGATACTTCCTGATAATAGACACAATAATTTACTGGCATTTATGATGTACCAGGTGCTATGCAGAGTATTTTACATACATTATCTCATAGAATCCTCATAATTATTTTATTAGGAATATATCATTTTCCTCAACACACAGGGAGAGTCTAAAGTGCTGAGAGGTTAATGAGCTGGTCAAGTTCATGCAAGCAGTGTTGGGGCATTGGTTTCCCTTTTGCCACAGGCTCTGCTAGAAACCACTTCACTGTCTTATATGATGGTTTTAAAAAAGAAAGATCAGGGAATAAAATGAATGGCTTACTTATGCAATAACAGAAAGTAGTTCATAGTTGCTCAGTTCAGTTCAGTTCAGTTCATTCGCTCAGTCGTGTGCAACTCTTTGCGACCCCATGAATCGCAGCATGCCAGGCCTCCCTGTCCATCACCAACTCCTGGAGTTCACCCAGACTCGTGTCCATCGAGTCAGTGACGCCATCCAGCCATCTCATCCTCGGTTGTCCCCTTCTCCTCCTGCCCCCAATCCCTCCCAGCATCAGAGTCTTTTCCAATGAGTCAACTCTTTGCATCAGGTGGCCAAAGTACTGGAGTTTCAGCTTTAGCATCATTCCTTCCAAAGAAATCCCAGGGCTGATCTCCTTCAGAATGGACTAGTTGGATTTCCTTGCTCAATTGTGTCCAAATCTTTTGTGACCCCATGGTCTGTAGCCCACCAGGCTCCTCTGGCCATGGAATTTCTCAGGCAAGAATACTGGAGTGGGTTGCTAAGGATCCTCAGATCCTTCTCCTGAGGATCTTCCTGACCCAGGGATTGAAGTTGTATCTCCTGTGTTTCCTGGCAGGGGGATTCTTTACCACTAAGCCAGCTGGGAAGCCCCCCAAAGCTGTAATATTTTCCTACAAATATGCATTTTTGTCTTCTAATTCATATTTGACAAAATACTTTCACATACATTTAACTATCACAACAGACTCAAGAGGTAGGCAGGTTGGCTGTTACTGACTGCTAGTCCCTTAAAGGTGAAGTGGCTTGCTCAAGGTTGCACTGCTAATTGAATTGAACTACAGTTGTCTTGTGCCCTATCCTCCTCACTCCCTAGGATGCCATGGTACTTCCCTTGCAGGTAGCAGGCTGCTAAGCTTTTATGTGTGAAACAGTCTCTTCTCTTACAAAATGGGGGGGCGGGGAATGACCTGTTTTCTATGTAAATTATACAATATTTTTTTCTTTCTCAATTTTTCTTTCAATATTGCAGGTACATGGCAATAAAACAAATTATTGGAAATTGGGTTTCACTGATATAGCAATCTTTTCGTTTTGAACCCTCAGATTCTTCTGTCTGCCCTGGGTAAAATTTTCAGACCAGCATGACATCTTTGAGAGGTATCTGTGATGATTAAATTCTTTCCTCATAGTATCACAAACCTCATTTGTTACTGATTAGCTCACTTAGACTTATGCTAATAAGACCAAGATGATGATGTAGCTTTGTTCACATCCATAGATACAGACTGCCCCTTGAATTTGACCATGTTTCCCAAAGGATAAGAAAAGTGAACTATTTTTTAGGGGCTCACACTTCATTTATTTTTATTGGGGTGTAGTTTCTTTACGATGTTGTGTTTCTGCTTTACAGTGAAGTGAATCGGTTATATATATATATATATATATATATATATATACACATATATATACACACATACATATAAAACCATTCAACTTCAGCTTCTGGATTACTATGATATTGAATGGTTTGCCTTGGAAACGAACAGAGATCATTCTGTCATTTTTGAGACTGCATCCAAGTATCACATCTCGGACTCTTTTGTTGACCATGATGGCTACTCCATTTCTTCTAAGGGATTCCTGCCAACAGTAGTAGATATAATGGTCATCTGAGTTAAATTCACCCATTCCAGTTCATTTTAGTTCGCTGATTCCTAGAATGTTGACGTTCACTCTTGCCATCTCCTGTTTGACCACTTCCAATTTGCTTTGATTCATGGACCTAACATTCCAGGTTCTTATGCAATATTGCTCTTTACAGCATTGGACCTTGCTTCTATCACCAATCACACCCACAACAGGGTACTGTTTTTGCTTTGGCTCCATCCGTTCATTCTTTCTGGAGTTATTTCTCCACTGATCTCCAGTAGCATATTGGGCACTTACTGACCTGGGGAGTTCCTCTTTCAGTATCCTATCATTTTGCCTTTTCATACTGTTCATGGGGTTCTCAAGGCAAGAATACTGAAGTGGTTTGTCATTCCCTTCTCCAGTGGACCACATTCTGTCAGACCTCTCCACCATGACCCGACGGTCTTGGGTGGCCCCAAAACAAGAGAGTTCCAAAAAACATCTATTTCTGCTTCATTGACTATGCAGCTTTTGACTGTGTGGGTCATAATAAACGGTGGAAAATTCTGAAAGAGATGGGAATACCTGACCTGCCTCTTGAGAAACCTATATGCAGGTCAGGAAGCAACAGTTAGAACTGGACATGGAACAACAGACTGGTTCCAAATAGGAAAAGGAGTACGTCAAGGCTGTATATTGTCACCCTACTTATTTAACTTATATGCAGAGTACATTATGAGAAACGCTGGCCGGAGGAAGCACAAGCTGGAATCCAGATTGCTGGGAGAAATATCAATAACCTCAGATATGCAGATGACACCACCCATATGGCAGAAAGTGAAGAGGAGCTAAAAAGCCTCTTGATGAAAGTGAAAGAGGAGAGTGAAAAAGTTGCCTTAAAGCTCAACATTCAGAAAACTCCATGGCATCTGGTCCCATCACTTTATGGGAAATAGATGGGGAAGCAGTGGAAACAGTGTCAGACTT
Organism: Budorcas taxicolor; assembly: GCF_023091745.1. Lineage (NCBI taxonomy): Eukaryota > Metazoa > Chordata > Mammalia > Artiodactyla > Bovidae > Budorcas > Budorcas taxicolor. The sequence goes on along the minus strand of NC_068911.1, from coordinate 147,015,255 downwards.
TATTTTCTTGGGCTCCAAAATCACTGCAGATGGTGATTGCAGCCATGAAATTAAAAGACGCTTACTCCTTGTAAGGAAAGTTATGACCAACCTAGACAGCATATTAAAAAGCAGAGACATTACTTTACCAATAAAGGCCCATCTAGTCAAGGCTATGGTTTTTCCAGTGGTCATGTATGGATGAGAGAGTTGGACTGTGAAGAAAGCTGAGTGCCGAAGAATGATGCTATTGAACTGTGGTGTTGGAGAAGACTCTTGAGAGTCCCTTGGACTACAAGGAGATCCAACCAGTCCATTATAAAGGAAATCAGAACTGAATATTCATTGGAAGGACTGACGCTGAAGCTGAAACTCTAATACTTTGGCCACTTCATGTGAAGAGTTGACTCATTGGAACAGACCCTGATGCTGGGAGGGATTGGGGGCAGGAGGAAAAGGGGACGACAGAGGATGAGATGGCTGGATGGCATCACTGACTCGATGGACATGAGTTTGGGTAAACTCCGGGAGTTGGTGATGTTCAGGGAGGCCTGGCATGCTGCGATTCATAGGGTCGCAAAGTGTCTGACATGACTGAGCGATTGAACTGAACTGAACTGATATATGTACATAGTTATCTATTTTATATGGAGTATCAATAGTGTATATATGTCAATCACACTCTCCTAATTCATTGCACCCCTCTTCCACCTGTGGTGTCCATACATTTGTTCTTTGTATCTCTGTCTCTCTTTCTGTCTTGCAAACAGGTTCATCTGAACCATTTTTCTAGATTCCACATACATGTGTTAATATGAGGTATTTGTTTTTCTCTTTCAATACCACCAAAATTGTAAACTCTGCTTTCTTTCCCAGACTCAGGCTATCAAATAGCTGTGTATAAACTAGGTGTATTTTTCTATAAATTCCTACATGAATATTTACTGAGAGGAAGGAACAAAAATGCAATATTTCTCAAACTCTGTTCCATGAAATGATAAAAGATATTCTGACAAATGAGGAGATTTCTGCCACCATGGTTGCATGAAATGCCAATCTTTTGAATATGGGACTTGTGTTCTAGGTCTTGTCAATCTGTTGCCTGTCTTTGGGTGATGTTCTACATCAGGATTCCCTGTATATGAGGTGGCTCTCACTCATCAGGTATGAGCTGAACATGCAGAAGCATGACCATGATATATTTTCTGTCAGTGTTTGCTTGGTCTTAAATTATCCATGATGTGTTTGTCACTGTTACTGGCAAACACTTCTAGCTTTGGTGAATGTGCGCTAGATATTTTTTTTTAAATAGAAAATATTTCTGTTTTCTTCTAATTCTGTAGTGGAAATGTCATGTTTTCTGAGTACAGAATTTTTATTGTTCTTGGGGAAATACCCGCTGTCACTGCCATGTGACTAGTGGTTTTGTCTTCATCCCCATCTTAGAGAATGGGATGTGGCTCCAGCCTGGCCAACTCTGCATCACATTCTTCCATCGAGGGGGATTGGTTCAGGAATCTGTTTATTCTCCCCAATATGATTCACACTACATACTAATGTTAGACAAAATATCTATCCATTCCTTTATTCTCCACTAGATAGAGACATATAAGGAAGTAAGCCTGAAGCTGCTGGTAGCCACTGTGTCTCCATGAAGGGCCTCAAAAATGCAACCAACAAGAGAAACACAGAACAGAGAACTGAAAAAAAATCAAGTCCTCATATTGCCTGAGACCCTTGATTCATCTAGGCCTAGAGCCAGTGACCTTGAGTTTTTCAGTTAGGCAAATCTTTTTGTCTTGTCAGGTAGAGCTAGGTTTTTTTGTTCTTTGTAACTGAGCTGGTCCTCACCAATGCTAGGTGAGGAAAATAAAGGGAAAGGCAGGAAACTAGGGAAAATAAAGAAGCAAAAGGCAGAGAGCAGGACACATACATAGTATTAAAGCCTGTAGACCCATGAGTTTGCTCTAGAGCCCCAATTTGTCATTAAGTTTGCCTTTTGTTGATGTAAGAATGACATCTTTACACCCAGGCAGTCTGCTCGTGGAGCACACAGTGGCTGTGTGGTTTAGTGGAGAGAGCATGGGCTTTTGTGAAAATAAGTGCTATAATTTTCCAACTATGTGATCCAATGATAAGTAAGTTTCTAAGCTTCAGTTTCATCTGTAGAAGGACCGTTAGGAAGCTTAAATGAGAGCACACATGCTAGTAATTGACCTAGATGCCCAATAAATGTCTATTTCACAGACAAATCTACCTTTATAGCTTTACTTTCATCTAACCTACTCATCTTACAGTGCATAAGATAATGCCTTCACTTTATCCATTCCTGCCTTAAGTTGTTCATTAATTCATCAATTTTAGTCTCCAGCGAGTTCCTATGAATAATCTTAGTTTTCCATTTAAATTTCAGATACTCATGTACCCATGAGATGCAAAGTAAAGACTCTACAAGTGCTTGGCAGGAAGGATGTAAGCTTTGAAATTTTCTTCTCCCAAGAGACTTCCAGGAATGTAATATAGCTTAGAGCCTCGCCAGTCTAGACAGTGTCATCTTCCTCATGGGAAGATTACTGAGACATTTGTACAAACAATAAAAATTACTAAGCAATCATTGAGATTACCTTTAAAAATTCTTGTAGGGAAAAGATGTAATCAAGAAGATACATTTCATAAATGACCTTGGACATAATTAAAAAAAATTTAAAGGATAGTTGACTTGCAATATTATATTAATTTTAGGTATATAACATAGTGATTCAATATTATAAAATAATGTCCATATTTCCCTGTGATGTACAGTACATCCTTGTAGCTTATTTATTTTCTATATAATAGCTGGTGTCTAGTCTGAATCTGCCCATGACATGCTCACTTATCTGTCATAATTGAGGTTCTGTTATTTCTGTTTGCTTATTCTTTGAAAAGCAAATATTTTTATTTTCCTGTAGGGACTCTTTCAAACAACTCTAGGCATTTTCTGTTGAAGTCTCTGAAACAATAGTGAAAGTCAATATTTTTCATTTCTAAGAACAAGACACAGATGATATAGTTCTTTACCTGTTGGTTTCTAAAGTATAACTATAGATGACTGAAGTATCTAGGACTGTCAGAGGCATAGAGGGATGATGATTGAGAAATACCAAGTGGTATGAAGCAAAGAGAAAAAAATAAAGAAACTCACAGAAATTTTCAAATAGACTTTCCAATATGTAATTCTTATTTTTATTATGTTCCTAAGTGCATTCTATCAGGTTTTTGTTGCTTATTGTGTGAGTAGAGAGGAGGAAGTAGGACAGACCAGCCAAGTTGACAGCTAATTCCTAACACTCCATCAGTTCTTTGTATAAATATACACCAATAAAAAAAGATGTTAAACACATTAAATGGAAATCAGTTTTTACAGCTGTGCTCAAACTAGCGGACATAATGGTTCAAAGATTCCCATAAGGACTAGTAGATTTTCCAATATTAAGCTTGCATGCATGCTCAGTCATGTCTAACTCTTTGCAACTCCATACACTGTAGCCCACCAGTCTCCTCTGTCCCTGGGTTTCTCCAGCCAAGAACACTGGAGTGGATTGCCATTTCCTCCTCCAGGGGATATTCCTGACCCAGGGATTGAACCCCAATCTCCTGCAATGGTAGGCAGATTCTTTACCACTGAGCTACCTAGGAAGCCCTTCTCCATATTGGTTATTTATAATTAATTCTCTCTAATAGCCAAAGTGACAAAGTTCTGTTTACTTTTTTCTCTCTCTAGACACTCTTTAGCAGATTTCCCCATATTTTTCTTTGAGCAAATCGCAGTAAGATCTCAGTTGCCTCTTTCTTGTTTGCTTGCCTTGGTTTCCCTTCAAGTTGGACATTTCTTGAAGGTAAGGACTAATCTTGGTCACCACTGTATTTTTAGCAATGCACCTGGTATTTTGTGGATACTCAATAATAAATAGGTGTTGATTGAAGGAGGGCAATAAATATTGCTAAACTGAACTGAGCACAAAAGAGTTGATATTTTAACTTAATTTATTGTACCGCTGCTGCTGCTGCTAAGTCGCTTCAGTCGCGTCTGACTCTGTGTGACCCCACAGACGGCAGCCCATCAGGCTCCCCCGTCCCTGGGATTCTCCAGGCAAGAACACTGGAGTGGGTTGCCATTTCCTTCTCCAATGCATGAAAGTGAAAAGTGAAAGTGAAGTTGCTCAGTCGTGTCTGACTCCTAGCGACCCCATGTATTGCAGCCTACCAGGCTCCTCCGTCCATGGGATTTTCCAGGCAAGAGTACTGGAGTGGGGTGCTATTGCCTTCTCCTGCTGCAGTATATATTTCTTATGATAATGACAATATGTGCTACTAGAAAGATACAGCTGCTAAAAGGGAACTCTCATCAGCCATTTTTCAACATTTCATTAAAAATGTTGGGCATTTTTTCCTCCCAAGACTTACTTAGAAATGGGTTTAATTTTTTTTTTCCCCCAAAGTTGGCCTTGGGGCAGGGTGTTTCCCAAACCTATTAAAGTGACAGATCCCCTAATCTTCTTCAGTAAATATTGTCATTAGCACTCTAACCACATACTTTTACTTGTAGGTATACTAGTACTTACAAAATAAAAAAATAACCTTAAGAATCATTTGATTGGAACTCAACACCCAACAGCATTTAAAGACAAATTAAATTCTATAAAATACTTGTCATAAAAATGTACAAACATTCCTATTAAGTAAAAACAAACCAACAAATACCTGTCAGATATCACACAGAATATATATTTCTTTAGTTTAAAATATGGGTCCTGTGAGAGCAGCAAAGTTGGGTGATAGTCCTAGCTCTTTCTGCTATTGTCTTCTGAGCAATTCACCTTCACTTGCTATTCTTGGATTCTTCTTCAAGTGCAAAATAAAAGTTTTTTTTTAAGATTTTTTTCTTTTTGGATGAGGACCATTTTTAAAGTTTTTATTGAACTTGTTACAATATTGCTTCTCTTTTATATTTTGGTTTTTTGGCTGCAAGGCATGTGTTCCTCAACCAGGGATCAATCTTCACTCCCTGCATTGGAATGCAAAGTCTTAACCACTGGATTGCAAGGGAAGTACCCAAAATAAAAGATTTACATCAAAATAATTCCCAAGATCTCTGTCAGTTTTAAAATTCTGTTTTTCTTTTATTTTCCATTTTCTCCAGAAAATAATTGGGAAAAATGGTTTTACAGAGTCTGCTGTCAAGCCCTCTTCTTAAAACTGTATATGTGCTGTAATGAGTCTTTCCCTGTATCCACAGTATCAATGTATTGTGTTACATATATTAATAGTTTTTCTAAGACCTGAGCTTCCTTGGTATCTCAGATGGTAAAGAATCTGCCTGCAATGCAGGAGACCCAGATTCGATGCCTGAGTCAGGAAGATGCCCTGGGGAAGGGAATGGCTACCCATTCCAGTATTCTTGCCTTGAAAGGGAATTATGTGGACAGAGGAGCCTGGTGGGCTACAGTCCATGGGGTTGCAAAGAGTTGGACATGACTGAGTGACTAACACACACTGACAACTCAGATGTAACATCACTTTGACCCTTGCCTTTTTTAAGTCAAACCCTGTTTAAAGGGATCAGAGTCTCTTTTCCCTCTAGAAGATTTAACTCTGAGATCCTTGGATGCTTGAAGAATGCTGAGACATAGGGAAAATCAGCCCCATTTCTATTCTTTACAACCATGCTACAGAAAAAAAGATCATTGCATGAGCATTCATTTGTACAGCCAGGATTCTTTTTTAGGCCTTTCTTTAATGAGAATGAAATAGTCTTAAAGTTTATATTTTACTTCAACATATGAAGTTTTAAAAAGCTGAAATGAAAAAAGAGCCATTTTAGAAAATTTATTACTTTGTCCTAATATGTTTCAAGGTGATATTTTACTTCCAGTTATCCCTGAGGAAATAGATCTCGTATTATGTAAATTTTCTTTTTATGGTCTCATATACACTGTACCCATGATACTGTAAAGAGCTTTTAGTGAGGAAGTATGACTCTGAAGCAGATCCACTTCTCATGTAAGGTTGTGCTTGGGTACACAGGTTACACTAGTGCTAACTGATAGCATCATTACCACAGTATGCATGGGATTTATGTAGCTTCAGTGTACTTTGTTGCACTCATCTCACACTTTAGCAAAGTAATGCTCAAAATTCTTCAAGTCAGGCTTCAGCAATACATGAACCATGAAATTCCAGATGTTCAAGCTGGTTTTAGAAAAGGCAGAGGAACCAGAGATCAAATTGCCAACATCCGCTGGATCATGGAAAAAGCAAGAGAGTTCCAGAAAAACATCTATTTCTGCTTTATTGACTATGCCAAAGCCTTTGACTCTGTGGATCACAATAAACTGTGGAAAATTCTGAAAGAGATGGGAATACCAGACAACCTAACCTGCCTCTTGAGAAACCTGTATACAGGTTAGGAAGCAACAGTTAGATCTGGACATGGAACAACAGACTGGTTCCAAATAGGAAAAGGAGTATGTCAGGGCTGTATATTGTCACCCTGCTTGTTTAACTTATATGCAGAGTACATCATGAGAAATGCTGGGCTGGAAGAAACACAAGCTGGAATCAAGATTGCTGGGAGAAATATCAATAAGCTCAGATATGCAGATGACACCACCCTTATGGCAGAAAGTGAAGAAGAACTAAAAAGCCTCTTGATGAAATAGAAAGATGAGAGTGAAAAAGTTGGCTTAAAGCTCAACATTCAGAAAACTAAGTTCAAGGCATCCAGTCCCATCACTTCATGGGAAATAGATGAGGAAACAGTGGGAACAGTGGCTGACTTTATTTTTGGGGGCTCCAAAATCACTGCAGATGGTGATTGCAGCCATGAAATTAAAAGATGCTCATTCCTTGGAAGGAAAGTTATGACCAACCTAGACAGCTTATTAAAAAGCAGAGACATTACTTTGTCAGCAAAGGTACCTCTAGTCAAGGCTATGGTTTTTCAAGTGGTCATGTATGGATACTAGAGTTGGACTGTGAAGAAAGCTGAGCACCGAAGAATTGATGCTTTTGAACTGTGGTGTTGGAGAAGACTCTTGAGAGTCCCTTGGACTGCAAGGAGATCCATCCAGTCCATTCTGAAGGAGATCAGTCCTGGGTGTTCTTTGGAAGGACTGATGCTAAAGCTGAAACTTCAATACTTCGGCCACCTCATGCGAAGAGTTGACTAATTGGAAAAGACTCTGATGCTGGGAGGAATTGGGAGCAGGAGGAGAAGGGGATAACAAAGGATGAGATGGCTGGATGGCATCACCAACTCGATGAACATGGGTTTGAGTGAACTCCAGGAGTTGGTGATGGACAGGGAGGCCTGGCGTGCTGCGATTCATGGGGTCACAAAGAGTCGGATGCGACTGAGCAACTGAACTGAACTGAACTGAAAATTTATAATAATAAAGATGTTTTTTAAATGGTTATATTTTATACTTAAAACATTTATTTATTAAAATTTTATTTATTTAAAATCTTTACACCATGATCTGAGAGTATCAGTGAAAATAACATGGGTTTTTGGTAATATTATTAAATAAAAAAATATTGTATACATTTAACAAAGTTTAAATTGGTAATATTAAGTTTTTAAAAACTCATTTCTCCAATATCTAAGATGGGGTTTGTAAGCCACCAAAATAATACAACTTCTAAAAACTCCTAAAGTTTTGTTCCTATGACTGCAACCATGCCCTATATTTGGTGGTTTGTCAAGTGAACCAGTGTCCTCCTCTATGTATTCCTGTGGATTTCTGAATCTCTGGGCCTCCTTTTCTTCTGCAAACTCTTGTTCTCAATATTCATCATTAATCTGAGTTGTAAAATTACTCACTTTATATACTTTTCATTTTATCACTTTCATTCTTGCAATATAAATTTTCTTTCCCTCCTGATCTATAGAAAATCTCTTTTAAAATTCTATTAGTCAGCAAAATCTTTTAAGGTGGTTAAGTTAGAAATGTTCTAATGCCCTGAGCTGGAATATACAATTAGATAATCCATTATTAAATGTTCTATTTGTATTTTGTGATAAATAATAACCAAAGTACTATAGAAAGTGAAGTCTTTGGAATCAGAATCATCTGAATTTGAAAGCTAAATACATCACTTACTGGATATTTGGAACATTTTTTCACATTCCTAAACCTAATTTCTTGAGAGTCCCTTAAAGAGCAAGCAGATTAAACCAGTCAATCCTAAAGGAAATCAACACTGAATATTCAGTGGAAGGACTGATGCTAAAGCTCCAATACTTTTGCTGCCTGATGGGAACAGCCATCTCATTGGAAAAGACCCTGAAGTTGGGAAAGACTGAGGGCAAGAGGAGAAGGAGGTGACAGAGGATGAGATGGTTGAATAGCATCATCAAGTCAATGGGCATGAGTCTGAGCAAACTCTGAGATAGTGAAGGAAAGGGACCTCTGGTGTGCCGCAGTCCATGGGGTCTCAAAGAGTCAGACATGACTTAGAGACTAAACAACCACAAGAACAAACCTAATTTCCCTCACATAAGCAGTAAAATAAAAAACAGGCAAAAACCTCATAATGTGTTACTAAGAATGAGAAATAAGTAAACCATCTAGCAAAATGGCTAAGATATAGTAGGTTAAGCAGTATGTACACAGTACTCATTATTGAGTGATAACCGTTTGGCAGCTATTGAGAGGGCAATGAATAATCCTGTTTTATTTTTGTTTAGCTATGAATTGCTCAGCACTGTTGTGATAGGTATAGATTGTATCAGCCTGGGTCTCTGTTGAAAAATACAAGTTATGAAATTAAACTATGCACTTCCAGTTATGTCCAAGGTAGAGTACCTGAGAAGGTTTACATCCCCACTGCTGCTGCTGCTGCTGCTAAGTCGCTTCAGTCGTGTCCGACTCTGTGCGACCCCATGGACGGCAGCCCAACCCACTCCAGTGTTCTTGCCTGGAGAATCCCAGGGATGGCGGAGCCTGGTGGGCTGCCGTCTATGGGGTCGCACAGAGTCGGACACGACTGAAGCGACTTAGCAGCAGCAGCAGCAGACGCAGCCCACTAGGCTCCTCCGTCCCTGGGATTCTCCAGTCAAGAACACTGGAGTGGGTTGCCATTTCCTTCTCCAATGCATGAAAGTGAAAAGTGAAAGTCAAGTCGCTCAGTTGTGTCCGACTCCTAGCGACCCCATGGACTGCAGCCCACCAGGCTCCCCCGTCCATGGGATTTTCCAGGCAAGAGTACTGGAGTGGGGTGCCATTGCCTTCTCTGACATCCCCACAAGAAATCATAAAACAAATACATTCTGTGAAACAGTTTCTAACACACTGGTTATATGGCAAGGAAGGACATTCCTAAAAGAAGGGAAACAAATAAGGGGAATTCTGTGGTTGTCCTGTTTCTGCCTTGAGAGTTTCTAACTCAAAGAGCTAGGCAGTGAAACCCAGGTGACTCCCAGTATTGAGGAAACAGAGCTAAGGTTTTGTGAAGATCAAGGCACTCAGAGTTTGCAGGACAGAGTACTGCTGAGGAGAGAGGTGCCAGAGACAGAACTCCAGGACCTGCACTTTGTGTCCCTTAAGTATTTAGCTGAGCATTGATCAGCATATGCATGTGAGAAAACTACCCAAGGCCAGGAGAGAACTAACAGTGGGTAGGGCTGGGAAAAGCACCATCCCCACCAACCAGACTGAAAAATCATATGACTGACAGGGTATTGAGTACAGTCCTCAATTTTTACCTAGTAGAGAAAGAATTAGACTTCCCTGGTGGCTCAGACGGTAAAGCGTCTGTCTACAATGCGGGAGACCCGGGTTCGATCCCTGGGTTGGGAAGATCCGATGGAGAAGGAAATGGCAATCCACTCTAGTACTCTTGCCTGGAAAATCCCATGGACAGAGGAGCTTGGTAGGCTACAGTCCATGGGGTCGCAAAGAGTCGGACATGACTGAACGACTTCACCTTCACCTTCAGAGAAAGAATTAGCCCTGGACTAAGCACTGTTCTAGTCCTGCTGAACAGTTCTTAAAAATCAGATGTAAAAGGAACAAACTATTTCCAAGTAACTTAACTTTGTACTACAGCAAATTTCAAAAAAATTATAGAAATGCAAAATATCCAGCACCCAGTGAGGTAAAATTTACCATGCCTGACATTCAATTAAAAAAGATCTGGAGCTAACACGTAGTAAAATAAGCAGAAAACGTGAAAACAGAACTTTTTTCCATATTAAAAAAAAACTTAAATAGAATCTAGGAATACAAAGAGTCGGACATGACCACAGGGTTTGCAAAGAGTCAGACACGACTGAGAGACTGAACAAAGGAATATAAAACCAAAACCAACAACAAAAAAATCTACCCTCTAGAGATGAAAACTACAGAGTATGAATATATAAGATATGCTTATTGTTAGATTAGATAATACAGAAGAGAAGATTAGTAAGTTTTAAGAATAACAGGAGCTAGCTATACAAAATGAAAATCAAAAGAACGAAGCATCAGAAAAGATGCATAGAGCATGGTGTGTGGAATATTTTTTGGCAGCCCAATACATGTATAATTGGGATTCCCAAAGCTAGGGGAGAGATAAATAAATATTTGAAGAAATAAAGTCGGAATTTTTTTCAAATTTGGAAGAAACTATAAACCCACAAATGTTAATGAAGCATAAGTATAAGGAACACTAAGAAAACCACGTCAAGATACATAAAAATCACATTGCACAAAAACAAAGATGAAGGGAAAATCTTAGAAGAGGCTAGAGGATGGTGTGGAGGGAAACAGTTTATATTCACAGGAATAAATATAAGAGCTGATAGCTTGTAAGGAAAAAAAATTCAAGGAAAAATACTGTGGAGCAACATCTTCAAAGTATTGAAAGAAAAAAAAAAAAACCATCAACCAAGAATTCTACACTATTAATGAAGATCTGATTAAAAAGCAACACCCAGTCTTATGCTGCTTATTAGAAGAAGACTTCAAATACACAAACACAAAAGATAAAAATAGAATGATAGGACAAGTTACAGCATCTTACACTAATCAAAAGGAAGTTGCACTGGCTATATTAATGTTAGCACAAAGCAGATTATTGAGCAAAGAATATAAAGAAATGAAGAATGTCATTTAATAATTAGAAAGAGGTCAATTTATGAAGTCATAATGAATTATAAATATTGATACACATAATAAAGACTTTAGAGTTTATGTAACAAAGCTGATAAAACTGCTAGAAAACTAGACAAATCTAAGTCAGAGGTTTCAATATCCCTCTCGCAGATATTACTTTGCTAACAAAGGTCCATATAGTTAAAGCTATGGGTTTTTCCAATAGTCGTGTATGGCTGTGAGAGTTGGACCATAAAGAAGGCTGAGCACCAAAGAATTGATGCTTTTGAGCTGTGGTGTTGGAGAAAACTTTTGAGAGTCCCTTGCACTGCAAGGAGATCAAACTGGTCAATCCTAAAGGAAATCAGTCCTGAATATTCACTGGAAGACTGATGCTGAAGCTGAAGCTCCAATACTTTGGCCACCTGATGTGACAAGCTGACTCATAAGAAAAGACCCTGATGCTGGGAAAGATTGAAGGCAGGAGGGGAAGGGGACGACAGAGGATGAGATGGTTGGATGGCATCACTGACTCAATGGACATGAGTTTGAGCAAGCTCCAGGAGATGATGAAGGAGAGGGAAGCCTGGCATGCTGCTGTCCATGGGGTCACAAAGAGTTGGACATGGCTGAGTGACCAAACAACAAAAATAATTAATAGAACAAACTAGACAGAATAGCAAAAAGAATATGAAAGACTTGAACACTATCAATCAACTTAGCTTAATTAATAACTATAGAATCCATACTCAAAAACAGCAGAATATACATTTTTCACAGGCACACAAGGAATATTTCCAAGGTAGAATATCAGTTCAATCTTTCCCAGCATCAGGGTCTTTTCCAATGAGCCAATTTTGTATAGTTCCTCTGTGTATTCTTACCACCTCTTCATAATACCTTCTGTTTCTGTTAGGTCCTCACTGCTTCTGTCCTTTATTGTGCCCATCTTTACATGAAATGTTCCCTTGTTATCGCTAATGTTCTTGTAAAGAACAATATTGCATAGGTACCTGGAATGTTAGGTCCATGAATCAAGGTAAATTGGAAGCAGTCAAACAGGAGAAGGCAAGAGTGAACATCAATGTTTTAGGAATCAGTGAACTAAAATGGACCAGAATGGGCTAATTTAATTCAGATGACTTTTAATCTACTACTGTAGCCAAGAATTCCTTAGAAGAAACAGAGTATCCATCATAGTTAACAAAAAAGTCTGAAATGAAGTATTTGGTTGCAATCTCAAAAATGACAGAATGATCTCTGTTCATTTCCAAGGCAAGCCATTCAACATCACAATAATCCAAGTCTATGTCCCAACCACTAATGCCAAAGAAGCTGAAGTTGAATGGTTCTGTGATGACCTACAAGATCTTCTAGAACTAACACAAAAAAAGATGTCCTTTTCATCCCAGGGGGATGGAATGCAAAAGTAGAAAGTCAAGAGATACCTGAAGTAACAGGCAAGTTCAGCCTTGGAGTACAAAATGAAGCAGGGCAAAGGCTAACAGACTTTTGCCAAAAGAACTCATAGTTCTAGTCATAGCAAACACCCTCTTCCAACAACATAAGGGAAGACTCTACACATGGACATCACCAGATGGTCAATACCGAAATCAGATTGACTATATTCTTTGCAGCTGAAGATGGAGTAGCTCTATATAGTCAGCAAAAACAATACTGGGAACTGACTATGGCTCAGATCATGAATTCCTTATTGCCAAATGCAGACTTGAAGAAAGTAGGGAAAACCACTAGCCTATTCAGGTATGACTTAAATTGAATTCCTTATGATTATACAGTGGAAATGAGAAATAGATTCAAGGAATTAGATCTGATAGACAGAGTGCCTGCAGAACTATGGATGGAGGTTTGTGACATTGTACAGGAGGCAGGGATCAAGACCATCCCTAAGAAAAAGAAATGCAAAAAGGCAAAATGGTTGTCTGAGGAGGCCTTATAAATAGCTGAGAAGAGACATGAAAAGGAAAGATATACTCATCTGAATGCAGAGTTCCAAAGAATAGCAAGGAGAGTTAAGAAAACCTTGCTCAGTGATCATTGCAAAGAAACAAAGAAAACAATAGAATGGGAAAGACTAGAGATATCTGTAAGGTAGAATATATTCTTGGCCATAAAATAGTCCTATTAAAATTTTTAAAACTGAGTAATAAATATAGGCTCTTCCATTTACAAAATTAAATTTGAATTAAATAACATAGATACCTGGGAATATATCCAGTGTTTGGAAACAAATTAACAAATGGTAAATAACCTATGGTTCAAAGAAAAAATCAAAAAGAACATCAGAAAGTATTTTAAATTTAATAAGTGTGTGAACATAACATATGAAAATTGGCAGATGATGCTAAAGTAGAACTTAGAGTGTTTATAAAAACATCTATATTAGGAAAAGAGAAAGGTACCAAATTTATTATAAAAGATCCTTCCTTAAAAAATTAGAAAAACAGCAAATTAAACCCAAAGTAAGAAGAAGAAAGGAAGCAATGAGTAGAGTAGACATCAATGAAATAAAAAAGAGAAAATATTAGAGAAGATCAGTGAACCCCAAAGTGGGTTTTTTAAAAAATAAAATTGATAAACATTTATCTGGACTAATCAGAAGCAATATTGCAACAAATTCAATAAAGACTTTAAAAATGGTCCACATCCAAAAAAAAAAAAAGGATAATATTTCATGACTAAATGTAGTTTATCTTAGGGATGCAAGATTGGCTTAATATTTAAAAATCAATCAATGTAATTCACTAAACTTACAACTATAAAAAAAAGATCACATGGTCATCTCTATAGATACTGAAAAAATCTTAAAACTCAGTCTCCATCCCTGATAAAGTCTCTTGGCAAAGTAGAAATAGAAAGGTACTTTCTTGGTCTGATACAAGCATCTATGAAAAACCTACAGGTAAAATCATATTTAATTGGGAAAAATTGAATGACTTTTATTCCATATCTGAATGGCACAAGGATGTATGGTTTTAGCACTTCTATTTACTATTTAACCCACTCCAGTACTCTTGCTTGGAAAATTCCATGGACTGAGAGGCTCCTCAGAGCCTGGTAGGCAAAAATCCATGGGGTCGCAAAGAGTTGGACATGACTGAGCGACTTCACTTCACTTTAAGATATTATAGTGGAGAAGGCAATGGCAACCCACTTCTGTACTCTTGCCTGGAAAATCCCATGGGAGGAGCCTGGTAGGCTGCAGTCCATGGGGTAGTGAAGAGTCAGACACGACTGAGTGACTTCACTTTCACTTTTCACTTTCATGCATTGGAGAAGGAAATGGCAACCCACTCCAGTGTTCTTGCCTGGAAAATCCCAGGGATGGGGGAGCCTGGTGGGCTGCCGTCTATGGGGTCACACAGAATCAGACACGACTGAAGCAACTTAGCAGCAGCAGCAGCAGCAAGATATTATAAAATGTATAATAAGATTAAAAAAGAGAACAAAAATGTATCAAAATTGGCAAGAAAGTAATATAACTGTCTTTGCAGGTAACATGGCTGTCTATGTAGCAATTGCAATGAAATTAACAAAAAAAATCAACTGGGTTTAATAATTGGGTTTAACAATATTTCAGGATCCAAAATTAATATATAACTATCAAGTTTATTTCTATATATTAGCAGCAAATAATCAGAATTTTTAAAAGAATATATACTAACTATAATAGCATTAAAAAAATAAAATACTCTAGAATAAAACTGACCAAAACCTAGAGTGCTGAGAGAAACTGAAGAATTAATGAATTGCCATATAATGTTCATAAATTGGGAGACTCAATATTGATAAAAAGTCAATTCTCAAATTGATGTATACACTCAACATAATGCCAATCAAAATGTACTTTTTCTTTTGCAGAAACTGATAACTAAAACTCATATGGAAATGCAAAGGACCTAGAGCTGCCAAAATAGCTTTAGTGGAACAGAAGGGAGAGTTCAAAAAAAGATGAAAATGTATATATGCATAAATAGACAACTGATTTTTAGCAAAGGTACAAATACAATCAGTGGAGGAAAAAATAGTCTTTTTAATAAATATTTTTAAAACAACTGGATATCCAAATTAAAAAAAAGCCTTCAGTCAATTCCTCGCATCATGTTCATAGTATAGCTCAAAATGAATCTTTGTCCTGAATGTAGACTCTAAAACATTTCTAGAAAAAAACAGGAAAAATACTTTCAATTCTGGGTTAGGCCATGATTATTTAATTACAACACTAAAAGCATGGTTCATAAAAGAAAACATTGATAATGGGTTTCATCATAATTAAAACATTCGCTCTTCAAATGACACTGTTAAGGGGATATAAAGACATCCCCACAGACTGGAAGAAAACATTTGCAAAGCATATGTCTAATAAAGAACTTGTCTCTAGAACATATGAAGAAATCTGAAAACTCAATAATACAAAGACAAAACTCAGTTTTTAAAAATTGGAAAATGACTTGAACAGACATGTCTCTAAAGAAGATACACAGATGGAAAGTTAGCATATGAAAAGATGCTCAACTTCAATAGCCATTAGAGAATGCAGCTTAAAACCATAATAAAATAATAATACACTTCTATTAGACTAGCTAAAGTTAAACAGGACTATGATCCCAAGAGTTGGTAAGCATGTAGAGGAACTGGCACTCTCATACATTTTTGATGGAAACTTCAAATAATACAATCCCATTGAAATATCAATAGTTTGGCATTAAAGAAAAAAAATAGTGAAATAAACACCTACCATATGATCTATAATTCCACTTCTAGACATTCCCACAGTAGAAAATAAAACATATACCCATACAAAGACTTGTGTGAGAATGTTTAAGACAGTTTTATTTGTAATAATCAAAAACTGGAAACAGTCCAATGTCCAACAACAAGTGAAAGGATAAATTATACAGTGGTATATCTATATAATGGAGTACCATTCAGAAATAAACACGGAATGAGCTAGGATACATGCTGCATGGATGAGTTTCAAAATAATCATGCTGAATGAAAGAATTCAGACAAAAGAGAATACATGTTGAACAATTACATTTATACCTAGTCCTAAGAAATGCAAATTTAAATATAATGACAGAAAGCACAACAGAGATTTGCCTGGGTGAGGCTGGGGCAGAAAAGGGCTAAAGGAAAGAAATTCAAAGGAACATGAGGAAAGTTTTGGAGTGACTGGTATGGGCACTTTCCCTATTATAACAATAGCATCACAGGTATACATATGTTAAAACATCAGATTGTACACTTAAAAAATGTAGAGTTGATTTTATGTCAATTACACCTTGATACAGTTGTTCAAAGGGATTAAAATATTCTTAAATATGACTTGGAAAATGTTAATAGTTATCATAACTTAAATCCAGAAAATAATTTACTTGAAGCAATCACTTCTTCATAGTAGATCAGCGTGACAAATGATGATGACAGAAGGGCATCTCACATTGCCCTTTCCTTCATTACTGTGCCTTCTCTAGTGACTTTTGCTGCCTTTAAAGATCAGGTGAATGACCATGGCTTTATTATTAAGAAATATCTTTAGCTCTGCCCATGCTTGACCCGTAACTTGAATAGCATCTGCCTAGTAGCTCCCATCTGTATCACTTCTAGGCCCTGGCGGAGCCACCTTTGCTCCCCTTGGGGTTCACCACTGCTAGATCCTCTCCAACCTACGTGGCCTTGCTTTGACTCCGGGGAACTTAGTGTCTAACTCTTTCTTTCCAGCCTTGTCTTCCTTCTAGTCCGAGTGTAACAGTATCTCATATACCATTGGCTGACGATCTTTCAGCTTTTGCCCCCTGAGTACCCCCCAACACATACATCCTTTATTAGGAAAAACAAAACAAAACAAAACTGTGAGCATCAGAATTGCCTGCATGGCTTGCTAAGGCATAGAATGCTGGGTCTCATTCCCAGAATTCCTGATTCTGTAGATTTAGGAGGGGCTCAGAAATGTGCCTTTCTGACTGGTTCCCAGATAATGGTGGTGTCCTGGCCCAGGGCTACTTTGAGAACAAGTGGTCAGACACCACTGGCTTTGAAGTTTGATAGAGCGGGGTTCAAATCCCAGCTATGTATCTGAGGGTAGTTTAGATGGTGACTGCAGCCATGAAATTAAAAGACTCTTACTCCTTGGAAGAAAAGTTATGACCAACCTAGATAGTATATTCAAAAGCAGAGACATTACTTTGCCAACTGTGAAGAAGGCTGAGCACCGAAGAATTGATGGTTTTGAACTGTGGTGTTGGAGAAGACTCTTGACAGTCCTTGGACTGCAAGGAGATCCAACCAGTCCATTCTGAAGGAGATCAGCCCTGGGATTTCTTTGGAAGAAATGATGCTGAAGCTGAAGCTCCAGTACTTTGGCCACCTGATTCGAAGAGTTGACTCATTGGAAAAGACTCTGATGCTGGGAGGGATTGGGGGCAGGAGGAGAAGGGGATGACCGAGGATGAGATGGCTGGATGGCATCATGGACTTGATGAAGGTGAGTCTGAGTGAACTCTGGGAGATGGTGATGGACCTGGAGGCCTGGTGTGCTGCGATTCATGGGGTCGCAAAGAGTTGGACACGACTGAGCGACTGAACTGAACTGAACTGAACTGAACTGATATACTTTAGTCTCAGTTGTCTCCCCTGCAACAAATGAAAGCTGGTGGCACTCTCAGTAGTTAGGTTAATTATTATTATCAGGCCCGTCATTGAGGAAACATGAAAAAGGGAACTATATCCCTCAACACATGCCATCAGCAGACATGTCAGTTCATTTCAGCCTCCCAGCGTTCCTTGCTCCCTTCCTCATCCTACAGGCACCTGACCTAGGTGTTTTCTCCTTGGTCCAGTATCTTTCTATGGTCTCCCTGTTAACCTGGGCTTACTCTTTCCCACATTTAAACTAATTGGGCCTATGTCTGATGATCTAGTCATCTGATAAAGCCATGAAAATATGTTCGTTAATTGGTGTCATTAATACTTGATGTACCAGCTATTCTTTCCTCAAGTTTTTAGTGACATTAATTATGAAAATTTTAAAAAATAAAATTATCAGCAAGAAAATGTGTATGGATGTTTTCAGGGACATGTACATTGACAGGCTAGAAGAGGCACTAACTTTGATGGGTTGAACAAGCTCTTGAGCTTATCTCAGATATCTGCATGGGGGCTGACTGTTTCACTCAGTTTAGCTATTGTACTTACTAGGACTATTAAAAACAATCGAATTAAGTTTTCAGCCATCAACCTTCAGGAATTATGGCCTGAGAGGCTTTCATGTCATCCTCTACACTGCAGCTTTCCTCCTCTGCTGCTTCTCATTGTCATCTCCCTCCATTCTTAAAGAAATCATCAAATCAATGCAGGAAGGACAAAACAGACATGGAAAATCCCACATCTTAAACACAGGACATCATTTCCTTTTAGATTCTGCATATAAGGGATGTCATATGATATTTCTCCTTCTGTCAAAGAAATGATACAAATGAACTTATTTACAAAATAGAAACAGACTCTCAGACTTGGAGAACCAACTTATGGTTGCCAGAGGAAAGGATGGGGGGAACAGATAGTTAGGGAGGTTGGGATGGACATACTGCAGTGTTTAAAATGGATAACCAGTGTTTGCTTTGGCAGCACATATACTAAAATTGGAACGATACAGAGAAGATTAGCATGGCCCCTGTGCAAGGATGACACGCAAATTCATGAAGCTTTCCATAAAAAAAATAAATACATAAAATAAAATGGATAACCAACAAGGTCCTATTGTATAGTACAGGAAACTCTGCTCAGTATTATGTGGCACCCTGGTTGGGAGGAGAGTTTGAGGGAGAATGGATACATGTATATGTATGGCTGAGCCACTCTGCTCTGTACCTAAAACTATTACAACATTGTTAATCAGCTATACTCCCATACAAAATAAAAAGTTAAAAAAATTAAATTAAAAAAAATAAACATAGGACATCAGCCCCTAGTACCTGCCATCTTACCCCTATTTTAAATTCCCAGGCAGTAAGTTGGAATGTGGCAGGTTTTTAAGATTTGGATACAACACTGCCAAGTATTTTGTTATTTAATGGCATTGGAAACTAACTGAGCTTAGCCATCCAGAAGGCAGGTGTGTTGCTTTATGGACCTTTCTGCAGAATGCATAAAAGTGATGGGTGAAAGAAGAGAGGACTCAGGCGTGGCTGGTTACCTACCCTGACAAGCAGCCACGTTTATGGCTGCTCTGTACCATCACCTTGTACAAATGAAGCTCGTGTAAGCAAAATGAGTATGCATGCAGGAACTTCCCAGTTCCCTTTTCCCAACCGAGGGGCAACCAACCATGAATATGTTTCAAAAGAGGTTTAACATTTCTGATAGACTGATTTGAAGCAGCTCAGAGCTACATTTAAATATCAGAGGTCTTCCTGCAAGGGCTTTCTACCTCAGCCACAGCCATCCTTGGAGAGATTCCCCATCACTGTATGCCAGAAAAGGTATTGGTTAGCAAGTTTCCTTTGCCCCTGTTTTATGCCATATTTCTAATAATCATCTTTTTTGGTTGCAGTTTGTTTTTTTAATGTTATTTAATGTGAAGAGTTGACTCATTGGAAAAGACTCTGAGGTTGGGAGGGATTGGGGACAGGAGGAGAAGGGGATGACAGAGGATGAGATGGCTGGATGGCCTCACTGACTCGACGCACGTGAGTTTGAGTGAACTCCAACTGATGATGGACAGGGAGGCCTGGTGTGCTGCAATTCATGAGGTCGCAAAGAGTCGGACACGACTGAGTGACTGAACTGAACTGAATCAACAATTATTAATTGTTTTAAATTACTATAAATTAATATAATTATATAATATCTACTAAAAATCAATATAATAATTATTGAAATTATTTTTTAATCAATAATTACATATTACTCCCTGCAATCAGTGCTCCCTCTGTCCCAATATCAAGCCCCATTCTCTGAGTCTGTTTGCCAAATGTTGACAAATCACAAATTCAGTCAATGCTAGTGGCTTCCTTAACTGGTAAGAAGTCCAATCCCTATTGTTAGATAAAATATATAATTATAGGTAATACTGGCTAAAGCATTACATTATTGCTTTAGTATTATCATATGAACATATGAAAAATAAGAACATGCAGTCATTTGTTACATGCAGTCATTTGTTAAGAAAACAGAAGCTCTAGATATCCACAGCAAGGTTATAAAGCAGTAAAACATCAAGCTTGACTCAGTTTCCCCTGGCAACCAGCCTGTCTCTACCAGATCTCCTTGAAATGCCTTCCATCAGTATATTTACCACGAATTCCAGTGGACAATGAAAGCAAACTTGACTAGGAAAAACACCCTCCTTCCCATTGCACAATGCCTCCTAAACTCTCCATTTGAGAGCTCTTCTCTATGAAGTAGAAGACCGATACTTTTCAAAAGAGAAGTTAAAAGAACTCAAAGACTTTTCTTAATTTTGGCTCTTCCAAAACCACAATATGGGTGTACATTCATTCATTGATTCACAAACATATATTTGCACCTATAACATGTTGTAGGTAGTAGGAACACAACAGTGAACAAAACAGACAAAAATCTTTGCATGATCTTTGTACTTCTGTGAGAAGGGGTGATAAGCAATGGAATAAGTAAAACATATACCATTCAGGGGGGCAGTTGGTGTGATGGAGGAGAAAGCAGTGGCCAAGAGTGCAAAGTGGTGATCTGGGGTGTTACCTCAGAGCTCATAGCACATATGGAGATCAGAGCCTCGGGCATGAGGGGTGTCCTGGTGGTCCTGGGCTCCTGGAGAGGTCTGAGCTAAGCAGGAAGAAATCAGTCCTAAGTGTCTCCAGCTGACGAAGGAGGGTGAGGCTGTGACTGCAGGCCAGGAAAGTGTCAGGATGTTTCCAGGAGGACCCAGAGTTTTGGATCCCTTCTTTACCAGTGATATGGAGTGTGGAAGCCCAAGAAGTTTGGTCTTATCTGTAAGAAAGGGGATCTGTGCCTCAGAGATGAGTCTGTTAGATGCTCTTGCTTCAGATCTCTGAAACTTCTGTGGGAGTTAAAGTAACTTATACCTTCCTGGAAGCCCTCTAGGCTCATCTTGCCAGGTGCTTTTGAAGACATTCAAATTCAAAGCAGGTCAAGGAATGCTATTTGCATGGCAACTTTGTTTTATTTTTGTCTGACTGCACAAGGTTTACATTAATTAGTGAAGGGAAACGGGGTATGGGGCCAAATATAGCTTGCTCTGTGTCTGAAAAGCCTGAGCTTCTATATTGCAAAGACTTGAGGTGAAGGAGGGACTTCCTAATGAGTTGACCTCAGAAAGGAGGTTTGGATGAAGGGAAACTCTCCCTTACTCTGCGCCTTCATCATCAGCAGTGATCCATTGGTCTCTGGGGGCTTCTGAGAGCTACATGGACGTCTGGGCTGTGTGAGGGAGACCGTGGGAGTCATCACGGACTGGTGGCTCCACACCTCTGACACAATCCCTTGTGTAGTTCCCGCCATGGTCAGTGACTCAAGTTTCCCTTAGAAAAGACTTGGCAGGACTGAATGTCTTGGCTTCCTCGTCAGACCTCATTCACTTAATTACTTCTAGAAATCAAATCCAACTCCCAAGGAACCTGTTAGTGATCCCACTGCCCCTTTGCCATCATCTACAGTTGAGAGGTGTTTTGTTAGAGATTACTGTATGCAATCCTAGAAGTCAGCACTGTTCTACAAAAACATGGTTGAAGAGAGTGTCATGAATGAGAGGGAAAGTGGGGTTAAGAATAGAATGCATGGGTAGTTCTGGGAGCTATGTTCAGCACTCCACCAAGCTCCTGTTCTTGAACTAGATTACCTTTGAGGTTATCTGAATGTGTAAGGACAAGATATTCAGTACAAGCATGCGCATCACCCTTCCTCCAGTCCCTCAGATGCCCTGGGGAGTGATACCCTGGACATCAAAGTACTACATGGCGCTCCAAGGAATGAGCTCTACTTCTTAATGTATGCTTAAGTGTGTGTTTGGTGGGAGGAACAGACCCAAATGTTTACATGGGGAAAAAATAGTCCCTATGCATTTTCTGTATTTTGAGGAGAAAACACAGAGAAAAATTCTCATTTTTGCATATGTTGTCTTTCTTCCTTTCATTTTCTAAAGGACTGGGTAGTCCTGATAATTAAAGAAGAGATGTTATTAGCAGGAAATGAACGTAGCATTAATTTTCATTGTGTCAACATTGTAAAATAATCTTTTTGAAATCTAATTTGCTGATGAATTAAGAGGGAGTCCTGTTGGCTTTAGACAACATAAATATAAATATTTCCTTTCATATTTTGGAGTAAGTTTTATGAAAGCAATGGGAAATTATTGTTTGTAGCTCATTAAAATGTCTGTTTATAGTTACTCTGTTTTGACATCTACTCTACACGAATATGATAATTCTGACCTTCAGTTATGGAGTCAATGAAATGCAGACTTTGAAAGTGCCCTTCATAGGATGTGCTTTCATCATGAAATATTTCAGAGACTCGATAGCCAATGGATATGTGCAAGTGTCAGAAAATTTTTCTTCTTCAGTGTGTTTGTTTAATGTCTCTGTTTCACTTGTTACTGTCTACCTAAGAGGAAGTGAGAAAATATCAAATTGAGGTGAAAGACTAATTTTCACACTTAAAAGGCTGATTTGCAAAATAGCTTCATGAAGATGTAAACGGATAGACTTAAGTGAATATTTGAATCCTAACAAGTACATACAATGGGCCATGAAGTTTTCCAAATTCTTTACAAAGAATCTCATAGTTAAAGGAGTTGAAAGTCAAGTGGTGGAATTATTAGTTGGTTCATTAATTATGGAGTAGAAGCTACTTCAAAGAATAACAGTGTAATTTCTAATAAGAGGTATGTTATTAATTATACAACTAAATATTTTTTGTGTTACCTTTTAAAGAATTTTTCTAGTTTCTCTTTTAAATAGTAATTTTAAACCATAGAGATCATAAATGTTTGTTACAGGAAATTTAGGAACTATGGACTAGCAAAGGAAAGAAAGTAAAAATCATTTATTAGCCTACTGTTCAGAGATATATACTATTTTAATTTTTCCTTTTATAAATTCCTTATTTGCATTTATGTTTAGGAAGACCATTCTTGTCTTAAGAGTAAATTGATGTTTAGATTAAAAAAAATCTCTTTATGATCACATTTTTTAGACTGAGGTCTTTAATCCAGCTGATAGTTATTTTGTATAATGGGTAGTAATGGGATGTAATTTCACTTTTGTAAAAAAAATTATTAACTTTTATTTTTTAGAATAATATATTCTTTCATCAGATGCTTGGATGTCACATGAAGAATATGTTAAGTTGTAATGCAAATGTGAATTACTTTCTGATTGTCTGTTATACTTATCTATTTTTGTTCTACTATCACACTGTTTAAAATTATTATACCTTTACATATTGTTTTAATATATATGGTAGATTGAATTTCCCAAGCTTCCCAAATGCATTCATGTACTTAGAATTTTCCAACTTTTGCCAACTTACAAAAGAAAATTACATCACATGGAAAATTTGATAGATTTACACTTATCTTTAGAGAAATAGCATTCTAACAAATTTCAGTTTTCACATTTAGAAATTAGTCATAATTTTAAAATTATATTTAAATTGTCTATTATATTTAAAAATAGTTCTTTGCAAGATTTTGTGACTTTTTTAAACTTTCATATTATATATATATATATATATATATCTCCCCCATAGATTAATATTTATTTTAATATTTTTAAGCCACCTAGTATTTGTTGATTCTAAGTAGATATCAATGTTATGCATTACTTTCATAATTTTGAGCCACTTGAAATTCAAGCTTAAAAATGTATTATATGAGATAAAAAACATAATGGTAAATGGAAGCTAAATATATTATACATCATTAAGAATGTTTTGTTATTGTTGTGTACTCGCTAAGTTGTGTCCGACTCTTACGTGATCCCCTGGACTGTAGCTCACCAGGCTCCTCTGTCCATGGGATTTCCTAGGCAAGAATACTGGAGTGGGTTGCCATTTCCTCCTCCAGGGGATCTCCCTGACCCAGGAATCGAACCTGCATCTCCTGCAATGTGGGCAGATGCTTTACCATTGTGTCAACTGGGAAGCCCAGAGAGATCTGCACTGTTAAATTTTTTTCTCTACTATCTTACTAAATTTTCTTTATAGCAGTTTTTAGTCTAATTTCTTGGATTTTTCAAGTATATTCTCATATGTAAATGATAGACGTTCTGTCTCCTGACTTTTTTCCTCTGACTTTTTTCTTTTCTGATTATATTAGCTAGTTCATGCCTACTATCTATTTGAATTTTCAGTAATAATGTAGAGCTTTGTCTTGTTCCTGAGCTTATTAAGAATGCCTCTAATGTTTATGTATTAAGCATGATTCTGTCTTTTA
Source organism: Budorcas taxicolor (assembly GCF_023091745.1). NCBI lineage: Eukaryota > Metazoa > Chordata > Mammalia > Artiodactyla > Bovidae > Budorcas > Budorcas taxicolor. Next base: position 146,990,703 of record NC_068911.1, on the reverse strand, counting down.
GGGCTGAGGTAAATGTATTTTAGTATATACCCTTAGTCTTATTTTATTAAATGTTTTAGTCATCTTTATATATAAATGGGTTTTTCCTGTGGCTCAGTGGTAAAGAATCTGCCTGCAATGCAGGAGATGCAGGAGAAATGGGTTTGATTCCTATCCTTTAATTACTCTTCTGATCACTGTATCACTGTTAAAAATTTAGTGTATATTGTTACAGAGCTTTTCCTATGCTATATACAAAGATAACAAAGGGTTTAAAAAGTAAAAATCTAATTTGTTAGTGAGCTTGAATAGTTTTTATATTTTTTGAACATTTATATTTTGCTTGTGAACTGCCTGTTTGTGTACTTTTCTGCTGGTTTTATTCTCAATTTGTAAAGATTTAATATTTTAAAGAGGTTAACTCTCGTCTCTCCCACATTTACCTTCACACTTTTACTCCCTAAAAGCAGTCATTGAATCACCGCTAATATTCTATCATGTATCCACACTTGGCTCTTTATGTACATACAAATTTAATGTCTATTTAAAATTGTATATCAGTTAAAAATTAAGATGTTTAAATATATCACCTAAAATGTATATATTATATATATATATACTACAATACTATATTATATATAAAAAAATGGATAGTCTACTCCTACACTCCTTGTTTATTTTACACAGCAGTGAAAAACATCAGGCTGCAATATACTTTTATTACTCCCCTGAAGTACTATTACATATCTCCCACCTTTAAGCTCTTAAAATGCAGTGGAAATTTAGTTCATAAATATGGGATGAAGTACAAAAAGTAGAACTATTAACTTCAAATTACATGAATATTTTTGATAGTGCCTTCTTAAAAGTTGTTCCAGCATTTTCTCAGCTCTTGGTATCTTTGCTGATTTGAGGTATCATCAGTCTCAAATTATTATCAATACAATAGTGGTATTTCATTGTTTTAATTGCTATCACTCTGATCCCCTGTGAGGTTTCTGTGTTTTCATATATTTACTAGACAGTTGGTTTTCTTCTGTATAATTTTCTTTGTATACCCTTTGCCTGTTTTCTTCCATGTGGAATTGTTTTTTTTCTCTTATTTATCTCAAGGAGCTCTTTGTTTATTAGGAATATTAGCATCATATGTGTTGATACATAGCACCATTTTAGCCAAGCACCTTTAGAAGGCATTGGACGGCTCCAAAGTCTTTTCTCTTATTTGTTCTCTGCCCATCCTTTGCTGCCTTCTTTTCCAATAGACCTTTCAGCCAGTCTATTTCCTTCTTTATTTGTATCACTGCTGAACTGGGAGATAGCAAGGGATATGAAATTAAATATTTGAACAGGGGCTTGTAACAAATTCAGTTTAGTTGAAAAGGATAGGAAAACTCCTAATTTAATGTTTATGGAGGGTGTTTCCTGTCTATTTCAGTTTTTCATGAAGCGGCTTTTTCTTCCAAATCATGAATATGACTGACTATTTATCTCAGTGAAAAATACAGAAAACTCACTGACATATTGGCAGATGAAATATAAAAAAAATGCAGTTAGTCATTTGGATGATCTAATGACTAGTGATCTAATGACTAATGAATGGTCAGTTACCAAATATTTGAAATATTTATACGATACACCAAAATGGAAATATTTTCTTTATGTGGATGCTGTGCTAATCTTTTTTTCATATTATAAAAATAAAAAACATAAAGAATATTAATTCCCATGGAAATGACTGGAGCTGAAAGATAGGCCAAAGTCAGAGTCTTTTGGTGGAAGAAAAACAGTCTAGAAATGTTATATCTTTCAGGGAAGCATTTGGATTGTAAGTTCATGAAGATGTATAGAGGAGGGAGAAGCAAATGCTTAATAAAATTTTTTAAAACAATAAATTCCTACAGCAATTACTGTAATCCTCCCCCCCCAAAATTACTTTTCTCTTTCTCCTCCTGTTTTGTGTATGCTCAGCTATTCACGTATTTCCTTAATGTTTCTATTTTACTCAGACTAAATTGATAATGTCTTCTTGGTGCTAACCTAACTTTAATAAGAATGGGGTATATTTTGTGGATTGGCTATACTCATTGTTAGCCATTGGAAAATCTTGCTTGAGGTAAACACTGAGTGTTAGTCTCTCAGTCATTTCTGATTTTTTACAACCCCATGGGCTGTAGCCTGCCAGATTCCTCTCTCTATAGGATTTTCCAGGCAAGAATACTGGAGTGGGTTGGCGTTCCCTTTTCCAGGGGATCTTCTGACCCAGGGATCAAACCCAGTTCTTCTGCATTGCAGGCAGATTCTTTACTGTCTGAGCCACCACGGAAGACTCATTGAGCACCAGGAAATGAGACAAGGAAACATGGAGGCCAAGAAATCAAAAATTATTTTTTTACCTCATTAGAGAAAAGTTTTAGAAGTATATTACTTTATATTTATTCTTACAAATTACATATTATAAAGGCTGAAGAGACCATTATTATTTACCTAGGGATCAGATTACCTTGCACATACAATATTAAAAATATTTATTTTTAAAGGCAATTGCTACATTTTACTCTTTTCTGGGAAAACTTCATTTACCTACATATATATCACTCTCCTTCCTTTTTTTCTTGGTCTTAATCTGAGAATGATGATTTTTATATTAACTGAATATTGTTTATAGTAGATTCTATTGCTTTAAACTTTCATTTATCTTTAATGTCTCTTGCTCTTGGCAAGTTATAATTCAGGAAGGCAGAAAAATCAATCTTAGCATGTAGAAAGAAAGTATTTAGCAGCCAAGATAGTTGGCATTTATGCAAGTTAAATTTTTTCAGCATTTTTGAAGAATTAAGATAATGTAGAAAATGTTATAGGGATGTTTACAAATTAGGATGTACAGCCTATACCTTCAATACAGAGGGTAGATTTTTATCTTCTTCTTGTTGCTTTTCAATATAAGAAAATAGTACCATACCTTAAAAATAGTTTACATGATGCTGGACAAATGAATCTTGCCATTTGGAATAAGATAGTCTTATCATGTGTTGGAAATTTAAGAAATTGTTCTAGTTATACTCTCTTTCAGTACACACTTATGGCTCCTTTGGCTCTTCTACACCTGGGTCATCTGTTTGCATCTACTGGACTAAGAATGAGAGCAAGCAAACCTTGGGGCTCAGTCTATTTGCTCAAAAATACTGGTACCACTGGACCACTGGTATACTAGAAATCAGTTTGATTATATTTTTTGCAGCCAAAGATGGAGAAGCTCTAAACAAGTAGCAAAAACAAGACCAGGAGCTGACTGTGGCTCAGATCATGAATTCCTTATTGCCAAATTCAGACTTACAGTGAAGAAAGTAGGGAAAACCACTAGCCTATACAGATATGACCTAAATAAAATCCCTTATGATTATACAGTAGAAGTGAGAAATAGATTCAAGGGATTAGATCTGATAGACAGAGTATAGACAGACATAGCCTCAAGAACTATGGATGGAGGTTTGTAACATTGTACAGGAGGCAGGGATCAAGACCATCCCCAAGAAAAACAAATGCAAAAAGGCAAAATGGTTGTCTGAGGAGGCCTTACAAATAGCTGTGAAAAGAAGAAAAGCAAAAGGCAAAGGAGAAAAGGAAAGATATACCCATTTGAATGCAGAGTTCCAAAGAATAGCAAGGAGAGATAAGAAAGCCTTCCTCAGTGATCAATGCAAAGAAACAGAGGAAAACGATAGAATGGGAAAGATTAGAGATCTCTTCAAGAAAATTAGAGATACCAAGGGAACATTGCATGCAGAGATTGGCTCAATAAAGGACAGAAATGCTATGGACCTAACAGAAGCAGAAGATATTAAGAAGAGGTGGCAAGAATACACAGAAGAACTGTACAAAAAAGATCTTCATGACCCAGATACTCACTATGGTGTGATCACTCAGCCAGAGCCAGATATCCTGGAATGCGAAGTCAAATGGGCCTTAGAAGGATCACTATGAACAAAGCTAGTGGAGGTGATGGAATTTCAGGTGAGCTATTTCAAATCCTAAAAGATGATGCTGTGAAAGTGCTACACTCAATAGGCCAGCAAATCTGGAAAATTCAGCAGTGGCCACAGGACTGGAAAATGTCAGTTTTCATTCCAATCCCAAAGAAAGGCAATGCCAAAAAATGCTCAAACTACCACACGGTTCATCTCACATGCTAGTAAAGTAATGCTCAAAATTCTCCAAGCCAGGCTTCAGCAATACATGAACAGTGAACTTCCAGATGTTCAAGCTGGTTTTAGGAAAGGTAGAGGAATCAGAGATCAAATTACCAACATCCATTGGATCATTGAAAAAGCAAGAGAGTTCCAGAAAAAAAACATCTATTTCTGTTTTACTGACTATGCCAAAGTCTTTGACTGTGTGGATCACAACAAACTGTGGAAAATTCTTCAAGAGATTTGAATGCCAGACCACCTGACTTGCCTCTTGTGAAATCTGTATGCAGGTCAGGAAGCAACAGTTAGAAGTGGACATGGAAAAACAGACTGGTTCCAAATAGGAAAAGGAGTACATCAAGGCTATATATTGTCACCCTGCTTATTTAACTTATATGCAGAGTACATCCTGAGAAATGCTGGGCTGGATGAAGCACAAGCTGGAATCAAGATGGCCGGGAGAAATATCAGTAACCTCAGATATGCAGATGACACAACCCTTAAGGCAGAAAGTGAAGAAGAGCTAAAGAGCCTCTTGATGAAAGTTGAAAGAGGAGAGTGAAAAAGTTGGCTTAAAAAGCAGAGATATTACTTTGCCAACAAAGGTCTGTCTAGTCAAAGCTATATTTTCTTCCAGTAGTCACGTATGGATGTGAGAGTTGGACTATGAAGAAAGCTGAGCGCCGAAGAATTGATGCTTTTGAACTATGGTGTTGGAGAAAATTACTGATGTTCCTTTGGACTGCAAGGAGATCCAACCAGTCCATCTTAAAGGAAATCCGTCCTGAATATTAATTAGAAGGACTGATGTTGAAGCTGAAACTCCAATATTTTGGCCACCTGATGCAAAGAACTTTTCATTAGAAAAGACCCTGATGCTGGGAAAGATTGAAGGTGGGAGGAGAAGGGGATGACAGAAGATGAAAAGTTTGGATAGCATCACCGACTCGATGGACATGAGTTTGTGTAAACTCCAGGAGTTGGTGATGAACAGGGAGGCCTGGCGTGCTGTGGTCCATGGGGTCACAAAGAGTCAGACATGACTGAGCAACTGAACTGAGACCGAGACTGGTACCACTGGTAGTCATAAGTACTCTCCAGCAATCGTTAAGATGCTTTTCACAGACAACGGTTACACTTTGCTTTGGGGGCATAAGTGACTAATTAGTGGTGTTTAATAATAAAAGTTAACATGTCATAATGGTATATCACATTCAGAGTTAGTCTTTGGACTAGTTCTTATTCAGGTTCATTTTCCTTAGTTAGAAAAAAAAATTGTTAGGGAATGGAAAAGTGGTTGTTTTGCAGTTCTTCATGAAAAACTTAATGAATATATTTCTTTCTCTCCACATAGACTTTTCAGTAATACTGAAGTGTTACTTATTGATTACCTAATGAATTGAACAGTTGAAGTTCATTCATTATTCATTTTTATATTCAAAATGTACAAAGAGCATTTCATTTGAGGACAAATTTCTACACTCACACGTGGCAGAGAGATATAGGATAATGTTGGGTGATATAAAATATAGTGTAACCTGTAAGTTTGTACAGGCTAATTTAACATTTGACATAAACAGGAACTCTGGATATATTATAGGTTTGGGTGCAGAATACCTAGGATGATATATGTTTAAAACCTGTACTCTAAATATATGGTCTATATATTTTAATTCTCCAAGTATTTTGACTATGTCCAGGTGAGAGTTTTAAACTCTAAGGATGGTTTTTTTACCCTAAATGTAAAACACACCCAACCAGGGCCATCCAGAGAAGAGAAGATCCTCAAGGACCTGTTTAGACAGTTGCTTCTGGGGGAAAAAAATGGTCTTTAGTCAAAGAATTGTCAATCCTATTTTTAAAGATTGATTAAGAAGCTGATTTTTTTCTTCCTTCTGTCCTTGGAGAAAATGAAAAATAACAGGTGCTCTTCTACTTTAGACTAACCATTCATATACTTTATGACAGTTAGGTCTCCCTGGAGCCTTCTCTTCTCCAGGACAAATTATGCAAACTCCTTCAGTCTGTCCTCATAGGTCCTATGTTACAAGCCTTAAATCATCTTATTGTTCTTGCCTGTATCTTTTCCAATTTCTCCAATATCCTTTTAAAAGTATAAAGTCTTAAAGTTGATACCTTTGCATATGTTAGATCAGGTTGAACTTCAGGAGGATATTTATCTCTATCTTCTAAGGCAGAGTGATGGTCACTATGATATGGGTCAGTTGGATGGGATGGATAAGAAGAAAAAGAGAACCCAGGTGTACTGTTTAACATTTGACTCAACAGACTTATATAATGAGAAATAATAAAACCTGTGCCTGAAAAATGTCATAAGGGTTCTTTATAAGTCATATGAGAAGATGCCAAAACACTATGAATAGTATAAAAACAATCAGAACTGCTTTTTTTTTTTTTTTGCTAAATAACCTTTTTTTCGTTTGTTTGTTTGTTTTACTAATTATAACTCTGAAAGGGAAAAGATTAGCAGGTGAGCTTACATAATACCAGATTCTGGACAAAAATGTATAACAGAGGAAGATGAGAACTGCTAATCCAAGGAAGAAGGTAAGGATTCAACATTAGAGTGAATTAAGAGCTTAATTAAGAGCTAGACCTACCTTTTCAAGCAGATATTAGTGCACTGACAGAATGTTACATAATGAAGATTTATGTTTTGTTTGATATATGATTGTATATTTTGATCATATATGATCAAAATCATAGCAAGACTGTGATTTTGAGTTTGTTGGTAAGTTGTCCTGGGTTTTAGCATTGCCTTGTTTTCTCTGCAGCATCGCCTTGACTGTGGGTGATTGGCATGCCACAATCATTTCAACCTTTCCATCATATAAGGGCCAGAAGGAACCCATAAACTTGTAAACCAAGTTCCCCTCCATGGTAGTTACTATGAGCGTATTTTTCCATTACAAAAAAGATCTAGAATAAAAGCTCCAAACTTTACAGTCTTCCTTATTTCTACTTAATTGCATGAGTAATTGATTTTTGTAATTCGTTGATAACTTTAAGTCTTGTCTATGCACAAAGCAAAATACCTGGCATTTATGCTACTCTCTATCCGGGGTATGTACTAGGAACTGCTTCATAGCCTCCACAAAAGAGAAATCCAATCACTACAAAAAGATGGTACTGCATTCGTTCCAAAATTTTATAAATCAACAATAAATAATAGGGAGCACAACAAAGTCAGCTTGTAAGAGCTCTAATTCCCCAGATGGAAAACTTCATGATTCACCCATTGCTGGCTTATTTTCACTTTAAGGTGGGATAAAAATACTAATTGACCATGCCCACATTGAAAAATCACACAGGTATATCTCAGAGGGCTTCTGCATTGAATGGTGTGCAGTGGTGGAGTATCTGTAGTTTGCACTAACCCCTCTTTGAAAGCTAATGCAGTATGGTCTTACCATTTTTGCAGACAGGACAACACTGTTCTGGTTCATAGACTGGGTTGACACACTCAGGAACTGCGCAGTCTGCTACAACACAGTGAACTTCATTGCTGGGCTCACAGCGACACCATTCACATGGAGAGGGCTAGGAACAAATCTAAAATTAGCCCCTTTTCTCCTATAACTTAATGCTTGCACATTCATATGCTGTCAGAGGATAAAACATCAGTGTTTATATTGGCTTTACTGTATTAACCCCATTTACCATGTGTATGGTCATTCTTTCCCCATGGAAGGCCACCTGGACACCCGAGCCAAGGGTGTGTGGGTTGGTGGGTTGCCAAGTGCAGCTCAGGTTGCCATGAGCAACCAAAGCACTCATGTATGATGTTTCCTATGTCTTATGTTCCTAGTTTCCAAAGAAAGGCTTGGACAGCTAATGTGTCACCTCCTGGTTTGGTTTCCAGATGCACTGATTGCTCTGCCTCCCTCTGGTAAACAGGAAGGTCACTGGCACATGCGCAATAAGTTTTTTTTTCCATTTGTCATTTTTTCCTGCAAAGAAAGGATTACTGAGAAATGAGAAAATGGTAAATGGACAGCTTTACCCTTGGTAGAAACTCCTTTTCAAGCTAACCTAGATTCTAAAGGGCATTTTTTCTCCAATGTGAATTTTAGAGGAGATTGCATTTGGGATCCAAATGTCCAGATACTGCCTCTTGGAAGATTTAGTGAATACCTTTCATCTTGCCTGCTTGCTTTTTTGAATGAACTAAAATTGACAGACTTTAAAAAGCCACTATTTAAAAGTCAGAGACTCTAAAAGTAGAATTGAACAGTGATTCATTTAGAGAAAAAAATTAAGAAGTAGACACCAATTTTTGTCTTCACAGTACTTACCAGACAAGAATGAGTTTGGGGTTTTCTCATTCCTTTCTAGAACTTCCTATACCACAAATAATCTAAAGCAATGGCCACTCTATGACTTTCTCATTTTTTATACTTTCTAGTTTTTCCTTCTCATAAAATAGAGTTTGAAAATTCTGGAATGAAAACTTGGAGTTCTCAGAAGTTATACAGATCTAATAAGCCATTTGTCCCTGGAAAGTTCTGCCTCCAATTTCTTTGCCACAGTGACTCACTTGAAAATTGTGTTCATTCAAGTCCACGGCCTTTGTCTCAGTGACGACTGTTCACAAGGCCTGTCTCTTTATAAACTTGACACTTTGTGAAATATCAATGCATCTTGACTCAGGTAGTCTGTGAGAGTAGAAATCTTTCAACTAATTACTTTAAGTTAATTTTATCTGTGCTTTTTTTTTTTTGAAGAATGATAGTCCAGCTTTCTTATTTTAATGTTCTTTTTATTGGTGATGGTTTAGTTGCTAAGTCATGTCTGACTGTTGCAAGCACATGGACTGTATCCTGCCAGGCTCCTCTGTCAGTGGGATTCTCTAGGCACGAATGCTGGAGTGGGTTGCCATTTCCTTCTCTAGGAGATCTTCTCGACTGAGGAATCAAACCTGGGTCTCCTGCCTTGCAGGCAGATTCTTGACCGACTGAGTTATGAGGGAAGCCAATGTTCTTTTTATAAGTTTATTTTTAATTGGAGGATAATTGCTTTACAATACTGTGCTGGTTTCTGCTGTATAACAGTGAATCAGCCTTAAGTATATATATATTCCCGCCCTCTTGAGCCTTCATCCCACCTACCACCATCCCACCCCACTGCGTCATCACACAATACCGAGCCGAGCTTCCTGTGTTATATAGCAGCTTCCCACTAGCTACCTATTTTATGCTTGGTAGTGTATATATTTCAATGCTACTCTCTCAATTTGTCCCACTCTCTCATTCTCCCACTGTGTCTGTAAGTCTGTTCTCTATGTCTGCATTTCTATTCTTGCCCTGTAAATAGGTTCATCAGTACCGTTTTTCTAGATTCTATGCATATGCACTAACATGTGATATTTATTTTTCTCTTTCTGACTTCACTCTGTATAATAAGCTCTACGTTCATCTACCTCACTAGAACTGACTCAAATTCATTCCTTTTTATGGCTGAGTAATATTCCACTGTATTTATGTACCACGACTTCTTTATCTATTCATATGAGCTTAGCTTTCAGTGAATTATTTTACTTTCAAATTTAGTAAATACAATAGGATTAGCCATAGAATCCATGGAAGAAATATTGCTGTCTCTTAGCATGGTCAACTAGTTTACTGGTGGGTACAGTTAAGCTCTTTACCACGTGGTTAAGTATTCCAGAAAAATCTACTGTATCATCCCAAGGGCTGGAACATTCCAGGGGCTCCTCTACCAAATAATCTCAGTAAATTAAGGAAAAGTTTGTTACTACAACACATTATTTGATGAAGGAAATTCTGAGTGAGGAAACAGCATGAGAGATGGATATTCAGTCTGCTATACTGCTTCCTCTTTTGCAGGTCCCACTGTGAGATCTTAAATTCCAAAGCAAACTTGTCAGAAAGTGTCTCCCTTTTCTTTATTAGTTTCAAAGAAGGACTTTTGCATAGCCTTCTGATGTACAGCAAGGACTTAGCCTGAATTTATCGCTAACATGAGAGAAAATGGGAGCTGCTAGGATCATTGTTTCTGCACCGTGCCCTTCCACAGCTGTGGTTGTTCTGCTGGTTCCCTTCTTGCTGAAGGAGAGGCTGATCTGTGCAACTCTAGCGGACTGATTTGGGCATTAAAAGTCCCAAACAGCCCCTAGATTTTCCAATGCAAAACATTTATTTCAAAGTATCTGCAGTCATTGAGAAAGATTTGTTGGGTTATTAGATTCCTAGTGTAGACTGAGGAAAAACACCATTCTGATTCAAATGATAGTTTTGAAATTAACTGCTGAGTATCACACTATATCAAGTTACTTATTTCATAACTTACTATGAAAGACATATTGTTATTATCTCCATCTCACAGATAAGCAAATAGACTGAGAGAGGTTCGGTAGGTCCTGTAGGCAGTAGGGGAAGGGCAGGGTTTGAATTTAGGCAGCCTAACTGCTATACAGTACTGCCATGAGAGGTCTATTCTGCGTACCCCTAACTGAGTAGTTTTTTTTGTCCAGTGTGTTGTACACTTCTCTAGGCCAATCAGATCCATGAAAATAACCATTAGCAACTGAATGAATGATTTATAGAGGATACAGAGTTCCTGCTAAGAAAGAGAATTTCACTAACGTGGTTTGTTGGGAAATAGATTATTATGGAGCAGTAGAGCTTCTAAACTTCCTGCCAATGTGAGTTTGTAGAAAATTGTAATAGGCTAGAGAGAGTTTGCCATGAGCCTCATGTTCTTGGTGACTTTGGCATCTTCAAGTCTTATAACCTGGTAGCTACACTCATGGTAGTTATCTGGGAGAGGCAATAACAGATAATGGTCCAGTAAAGACCTCAGGGCCTCTGCCTGAAATCAGTGGTGGCTGGAAGTGTATACAATGGATTCCTGAAAAATACTCTGAGGAAGAGCTAATATTACAAGGTTTAGTCATAAGAGGATGCTAGACTTTTGAAAGGGATTTTTGAATAATGAGAATCACAAATTAGAAAAATAAAAATATCACCCTAGCCATAAGCAGCTTCTAATAAGCAACAGTTAGAAATGGACATGGAACAACAGACTAGTTCCAAATAGGAAAAGGAGTACGTCAAGGCTGTATATTGTCACCCTGCTTATTTAACTTACATGCAGAGCACATCATGAGAAACGCTGGGCTGGAAGAAGCACAAGCTGGAATCCAGATTGCCAGGAGAAATATCAGTAACCTCAGATATGCAGATGACACCACCCTTATGGCAGAAAGTGAAGAGGAACTAAAAAGCCTCTTGATGAAAGTGAGAGGAGAGTGAAAAAATTGGCTTAAAGCTCAACATTCAGAAAACTAAGACCATGGCATCTGGTCCCATCACTTCATGGGAAATAGATGAGCAAACAGTGGAAACAGCATCAGACTTTATTTTTTTGGGCTCCAAAATCACTGTGGATGGTGACTGCAGCCATGAAATTAAAAAACGCTTACTCCTTGGAAGAAAAGTTATGACCAACCTAGATAGCATATTCAAAAGCAGAGACATTACTTTGCCAGCAAAGGTCCTTCTAGTCAAGGCTATGGTTTTTCCTGTGGTCATGTATGGATGTGAGAGTTGGACTGTGAAGAAAGCTGAGCACCGAAAAATTGCTGCTTTTGAACTGTGGTGTTGGAGAAGACTCCTGAGAGTCCCTTGGACTGCAAGGAGATCCAGCCAGTCCATTCTGAAGGAGATCAGTCCTGAATGTTCTTTGGAGCGAATGATGCTAAAGCTGAAGCTGAAGTACTTTGGCCACCTCCTGCGAAGAGTTGACTCATTGGAAAAGACTCTGATGCTGGGAGGGATTGGGGTCAGGAGGAGAAGGGGACGACAGAGGATGAGATGGCTGGATGGCATCACTGACTCGATGGATGTGAGTTTGAGTGAACTCCGGGAGTTGGTGATGGACAGGGAGGCCTGGCGTGCTGTGACTCATGGGATTGCAAAGAGTTGGACATGACTGAGCGACTGAACTGATCTGAACTGAATCAATCTTTCCCTGAACCTGGCTTTATTTACATACCAGTTTCTCTTCCTCGTCTAGAATCTCTTTTCAAGAAACCTGTTAAATCTTTTGTTTTTTATTTGATAGTTTTTTCAAAGAATGCCTCTGTTACAGTCTACCTCTTCTCACTGGAAACCTCCATGTGCCTGTCCCCAGCCCCTCTAAATACTCTTCTCAAATTTAATCTACTGATCTTACACTAAAGACCTCGTTTGTCGTTTCCAGCCTCCCTCCCTAAGCCTCTTTCCTTTCTTGAGCTCTCCAGTCACCCATCATTTTCTTGCCTCATTTGACTTCTTGTACCACCCCTACTTTCAAAGTCATTGCTTATACAGCAAGAAGTTCCTAGGAGTGGGCAGTGTGCTCCTTTAACATTAACATTACTGTAAAAATCCTTCACATTTATTTACATTGCTGTAAAAATCCTTCCCACCTTACAGCATAAAACTCTGAAAGGTTTGATGCTTTGAATAAATCTCTATATCTTAAGCACTGAGCTGGTTACAAATTTCCTTTTATCATGCTCTTCAATGTGAAGACTATAGATTAAATCTGAAAGTGTCCCCCGTAAAACCAAAGATTAAACAATAAAGCTATCCTTCGAGGAACAGAGAGTACTAGAACAAGTACTTCAGAAAAAAAAATATTCTTGCCAGCTTTTTTTCTTTCTTTAGAAATTATGATCAGTACATGGCTCCTGTCAGTTAGAGATTTGGTCAGTAAGATGATTAAATGACACCATCCTAAAACTGTATACAAGGAAAATCTTTTTCTAAGAAATCTCACAGAGCATTTTATTTCAATGAAAGTTCTGAAAAATAAAGTAACATTCACTTTATATGACTTTACATAAATTGTAATTGAAACTAGGTTTAGAGGTCAAATTTATTTCTTAATGTTGTACTAGGTGATCTGAATATTGTATGCGTTATGAATGTGCATGCCTTCATCCTAGTTTTATTGAACATGTTACCTGTTTAAGCAGAAACCATACATTTTATCTACAATTTCTGCTGTAATTAAATTATTCATGTGGCAAATCCAAATGCTATCCAGGCCATTCCTAGAGTTCAAGGGGTGTCCGCCTAGAGATGTATTTATTTTGAAATTAATAGAATGAAAAGGGGCTCTTTCTTAACTCTTGGTTTAGGTGGATAGAGCTCAAATCTTCCTCCTAGGTTTTAGGATGGAAACATGGCAATACCGCAATATCCACCCTTTAAACTATGGTTTATCTCTGAAGACCTTGAAGCTGAGATCCTAATGCCATTGTCTGTGACTTTTGAGAATTCTTGCAGAATTATAATTTCAGAGTCCTGGAAACAGTAGAATGCTTTGTGATTTTAAAAAATGCAAAAAGTAGCCTGAGAACTGGTCAGTTAGATTAGTGGAGGGACTGAGTAACTCCAGAAAAACAAATATGTTCTTTGTGAGAATCTGAAGCTAATGTGATTATTACTAAGCCTCATTATAAGAGTATTAGAACATGTTATTAGAGACTTGCAAAGAAGTCTCCAGATATTTAGAGAAGATTGTTGCTGTTGCTGTTTTGTCACTTAGTCATTCAACTCTTTTGCAACTTCATGGACTGTAGCCCACGAGGCTCCTCTGTCCATGGGATTTCCCAGGTGAGCATACTGGAGTGGGTCACCATTTCCTTCTTCAGGGGATCTTCCTGACCCAGGGATTGAACCCACATATTCTGCATTGGCAGTTGGATTCTTTACCACTGAGCTATTAGGAAAGCCTTTCTTCTAGAACATACATCCTTATTTTGTAATCTGAATACAATGAGACTTACTTTTCCTTTCTTGAGGAAAGGCTGGATATTTGGTCCAGGCACCAATACCTTACAGCATTATTCTTTATGTGGTGACTGTTATTGGCATTGTATCTAGAGTACCTGGGAGGAAATAGTCCCAGTCTGTAAAGTTTGTAATACAAATTCAAAGTGACAAGGAAACTGGCAGGATTCTGCTTACTATTTTAACTTGGTAAGGCTGAAGTAACATTCTTAAAAATTGAAAAATTGAAAAAAAAATCTTTCATTTTGTTGATTTTATTTGGGTGGCTGTGGTATTGTGGTTAAAAGTAAATTCTCTGGGCTTTCTATTTTGTTCCATTGATCTATATTTCTGTCTTTGTGCCAGTACCATACTATCTTGATGACTGTGGCTTTGTAGTAGAGCCTGAAGTCAGGCAGGTTGATTCCTCCAGTTCCATTTTTCTTTCTCATGATTGCTTTGGCTATTTGTTTTTTTGTATTTCCATACAAATTGTGAAATTATTTGTTCTAGCTCTGTGAAAAATACCGTTGGTAGCTTGATAGGGATTGCATTGAATCTATAGATTTCTTTGGGTAGTATACTCATTTTCACTCTATCGATTCTGGGCGTACACACTGAGGAAACCAGAATTGAAAGTGACACATGTACCCCAATGTTCATTGCAACACTGTTTATAATAGCCAGGACATGGAAGCAACCTAGATGACCATCAGCAGATGAATGGATAAGAAAGCTGTGGTACATATACACAATGGAGTATTACTCAGCCATTAAAATGAATACATTTGAATCAGTTCTATTAGAGGTGGATGAAACTGGAGCCTATTATACAGAGTGAAGTAAGCCAGAAAGAAAAACACCAATACAGTATACTAACACATATATATGGAATTTAGAAAGATGGTAACGATAACCCTGTATGCGAGCCAGCAGAAGAGACACAGATGTATAGAACAGTCTTATGGAATCTGTGGGAGAGGGAGAGGGTGGGATGATTTGGGAGAATGGCATTGAAACATGTATAATATCATATGTGAAACGAATTGCCAGTCCAGGGTTTGATGCATGATACAGGATGCTTGGGGCTGGTGCACTGGGATGACCCAGAGGGATGGGTTGGGGAGGGAAGTGGGAGGGGGGTCCAGGATGGGAAACATGAGTAGACCCATGGCAGATTCATGTTGATGTATGGCAAAACCAATACAATATTGTAAAGTAATTAGCCTCCAATTAAAATAAATGAATTTATATTAAAAAAAGTAAATTCTCCATAGCCTTAGTATTTGAGCCCTTTTCTAAAATGCTTTACTTACTAGTTTTGAATCTTGGGAAAATTATACAGCCTTTCTGTGCGTTAGATTCTTTATTTATAAAACAAAAGAATAACAATATTACCAACCTCACAGAGTTACTGGGAAGCACATATGTAAGAAATATTATAACATTATTATTATTTACTTGCATACTTAGCTAGTGATGGCTCTCTTAAAAATAAGGTAAGAAGTGTAAAACTGGAAGCACATGACTATATTTAAAAGAATATTTAGGTTATTAGTCTTATTCAAAGTAGGATATGGTTGCAATAAAATTTTATAGGACTTGGTTTGGTGGTTTGTGAACTAATAGAATTAATCATGTCAGAAACACATTGAAGAAAAGTTCTGATTAGAAGCCTCTAGATAAAGAGTAATTGTGAATGGTCAAAATGACCATTATAAATCACTCAGAAAAAGGCAACAAATCTATTCTCTTTTTTTGAAGGCTCATCATTTATATGTCAATTCAAATGCCCTCTCTCAGAGGAGTTCTTACCTGATTCTCTCTCCAACATCTTTTTCCAACACACGGCCCATTCAGTTCTCTCATCAGATTATGAAATATTTTATTGATTTGTTTACAATTATTTATTCTTATCTGCCTTATAGTTTATAAGCTTCTTATAGTATATTGTTTATTGCTATATTCTTGGCACCAAGAAGACGTCTTAGTACATAACGGATACTCAGGAAATCTCTGTTAACGTATACACAATTATTTATGCATACTCTATGCTTCCTCATTTGTTAAACTGTACACCTGGGCAGTTTCATCTGTTTGTCATGCATGGATAGGATTCTGATTCAATAATGTTTGTATTTTATTTAAATATTATATGGAAACTATGAGGGAAGAAGTTTTCTGATTATGATTCATGAAGTAAATATTTGGGCTTCAGCCTTATGGCAATGAACGTAAACTTACCCTCTAAAGGTAATTTGAAATTCATCATATCCATCATGTGGCTCACCAGTTAAGTCAATCTCCAAGCACTCCACTGACTAGACTATGTAGAAGCTGACAATTACAGACTTTTATTGCACTAGAAAATACCATGATAACTAAGATGAGAATACATGTAGGGGAATTGTTAAAGGGCCTAAGAAAAAGTTAGCCTAACTTTATAATATGTCAAGTTTAATGATTACTTATTAAACAAAATGATTTTAGTATATTACAAAATATTTTTTCAGCAAAGGCCTTCATTTTAAACATGTCTTTTTTCTTTTTAAAAAATAATTATATTTATATTTTTATTTTTGGCCATACTGGGTCTTTATTGTTGTGCGGGCTTTTCTCTAGTTGTGGAGAGTAGGGGCTGCTCTCTGGTTTCAGTGCAAGGGCTTCTCACGGAAGTGACTTCTCTTGTTACAGAACATGGGCTGTAGAGTGCATGGGCTTAGTAGTTTCAGCTCCCGGTGCACAGGCTCACTAATTGCGGTGCCTGGGCCTAGTTGATCTGCAGCATGTGGGATCCTTCCAAGTCAGGGATCCAACCTATGTCTCTTGCGTTGGCTGGTGGATTCTTTACCACTGAGCCACCAAGGAAGCCCATGTTCTTTTTCTTAAAGGATGATTTAGAGTAAAGACTCAGAGAAGGCAATGGCACCCCACTCCAGTACTCTTGCCTGAAAAATCCCATGGACGGAGGAGCCTGGTGGGCTGCAGCCCATGGGGTCGCTAGGAGTCGGACACTACTGAGCGACTTCACTTTCACTTTTCACTTTCATGCATTGAAGAAGGAAATGGCAACCCACTCCAGTGTTCTTTCCTGGAGAATCTCAGGGACGGGGGAGCCTGGTGGGCTGCCGTCTATGGGGTCGCACAGAGTCGGACACGACTGAAGCGACTCAGCAGCAGAGTAAAGACTCCAACAAAACACTTGCTGAATACTCTGAGAAAGAAAATTTGATTCCTGGAAAGTCTTCAGTGAATATTGTTGAGGAGTAAAGGGATATATACTTAAAGAAGGGATGGAGTCTAAGCACCAAGTTTTAGCACACTAACTATGTCAGTGGCTTTCCTTCTAAGTATAGCAGCCTTCAGATACCATGTCGTACTCCATTTCCTTGATAATGGGCAAAAATTATCTGAGAGAACATAGTTCAGACTGCTTTCCCCCAAATTTCTTATTAAACAACTATTTAAAATCTGATCTCTACCAAGGAAATGATTCTGCTTTAAGAAGCACTCTTCTTTTAGAGATAATTTATGGCATAAATTTCATCACTTTATGGAACAAATCTCATTACTTTCATACTGTATGAGAAATTTGGAAGACTCTATTTCAAAGTTGCTGATGCCTGTCAGAAGTCTGACTGTTCACTTCATTAAAATATGCATTAAATTACAGAGTACAAGAGTATTTAACATCCGCTGCCACTCCTTTAGCCAGGAATTTGCATTAGGCCGATGTCACCTAAAAAGTCAATGGATCCAGTGGATTGTAACCAAACTTCACAATCATCTGAGATAAGACCAATGTGTCACTGATTAAAAATGCTCCTCACTGTTCTAATGGGATTGTAGTAGTCTCTTCAGTGATCTGTCCCACAGATTGGAGCATATTTGAAACACTGAGGTTGTAAGTCTTATCAATCTATGAACATAGAGCTGAAACTTCTTAATGAATTTTAATGCTTTTGAAGTAAATAAACCAAAGTTTTTTAATAACTCCTTTGGTCAGAAAATGTATATGACTGTATCATTTGAGTAATGACTGAAATAGCTATTCTTTCTGAGGTGTTGGTATTTTGATAATATATTCTGGAATATTGTTTCTAGGGTGTCTGTCAAAAACTACTTTATCCTTGTTGAAAAAACAAACAATTTTTGCCAAGCAATTGTAATGAGTGCACATAGCTTTGCTTTGCCCATGTAGCTATAGTAAATCAGGTAGGTAATAAACTAAAATTCAGAAATGATATAAATTTTTGAAATTATTTCTTCAGCATATTCATTAAATGTGTATTATACATAAGATAATTTCCCTGGTGGCTCAGATGGTAAAGCGTCTGCTTACAATGCAGGAGACCTGGGTTGGATCCCTGAGTTGGGAAGATCCCCTGGAGAAGGAAATGGCAACCCACTCCAGTATTGTTGCCTGGAAAATCCCATGGATGGAGAAGCCTGATAGGCTACAGTCCATGGGGTCGCAAAGTGCTGGACATGACTGAGTGACTTCACTTTCACTTTCACACGTAAGATAATGTATGTAAGGTATACTAAGATGAACTCCAAGCTAGCCTTCGCTCAATAAATGGCAAAATTGACCATCTAGATATCTATAAAAATAAGTTTTGAGTTTTAAAATCAATTGATTATAACTGATGGTACTACTATAATGGAATACAGAATTATTAATCTTTCTACAGAGTAAATTTGCATTTACTCTGAGATAATGTAAAACACAAGAATACTGCAAAAGTAGTTATGAAGTACACCCCATCTAAAATTATTGTCAAGTACAAAAAAGTTTACTCATTCTTGAAAACTCATCATTATAGTTGCTACACAACAATGAATCATATTAATGATTTTTTCCTCTAAAATATTTTCTTCTAAAACAATTCTAAAAAATGTAAATGTATTTTGGCATTTGTTTCAAGGACAGGCAATTCTATAATTATATACTGCCCATACTGATAAACTGTTGGTGTATAGAGCCATTTGTAAAATATGGATATTTTCAAGAGTCTTATGACAATAAAATATAGCCTTTTTGAAAACATAAGGGATAGCATAGATAAAAATAAAATATAGATAAGGTGAATGTAGGCAAAACTCTCTCTTTAGTTGTAATAACAGATGTATTTTTTAAGTAGTCAGATGTACACTTAACAAGGAACTATCAGTGTGGGATATTTAAGAGGGAAAAGGATGTTTTAGTTGCCTCTAAGATTTGGGATTTCTTTGGAAGGAATGATGCTAAAGCTGAAACTCCAGTACTTTGGCCACCTCATGCCAAGAGTTGACTCATTGGAAAAGACTCTGATGCTGGGAGGGATTGCGGGCAGGAGGAGAAGGGGATGACAGAGGATGAGATGGCTGGATGGCATCACTGACTCAATGGACATGAGTCTGAGTGAACTCTGGGAGTTGGTGATGGACAGGGAGGCCTGGCGTGCTGTGATTCATGGGGTCGCAAAGAGTTGGACATGACTGAGTGACTGAACTGAAGTGAAGATCTTTGAAGAACTCAAAGGTATAGACAAAGGCTAGTAGATTGAAGATAAAGATTTTGATAAAGTATTATACTTGTAAAATAGCCTAGAAAAGCAGCAGCTTCTAGTCCTTCCCTGATAAGCTGGATTGAGAGTGGTTTTAGTACAAGGAAAGTCCCTATCAAGGAACTGAATATTTTGAGTAGAGCCTGTATGTCTCCATGCTAAGGCTGTTCATTTATTACCCATTTATGCAACAAGGGAAAAGTGAAAAACTGCATAGCTTCAAAACTTTCCTGTGGATATTGAAAAGGACAGACTGTTTATCAGTTAAAAGCCCCTAATCTATAACAGCATTAAAACAAGGTATGCGCAGGTGGGGGCGAATACATCACTGCTAGAATTCTCCGGTATGAAAGAACCATGTAAGAGACAAATGCAATCAGCTTTGTTCCACAGGAAACACTGAGTGGAGGTGATGAGAGGAAGGAGAGAGGGTGATAACTCTCTCTTTCTCGCCTTGTGTGGGTGATACTGAATTCAGGGCTTTTCAGGGTCTGCAGGATGGGCGTGATAGACACAAAAGTCCATTTGTATTGGGAGTGCCAGTCAGATGACTAAGAAATCTAAAAGTTGAAATCTTTTCATTTTCCATTTGCTAGTAACATGCATTTTACTTGTTTTAAAAAGACAGAAATTTAGAATTAGTAAAATAAATGGCTTTATGATTACTAATATTATCATAAAACATTCATTTCCAATTTTAAGTACAAACAGCAATTTCCTACTCAACTTTATGCTTCAGTTTTTGATGCTTAATTCCTATCTTAACTTATTACACAAAAATATATCAGATGGCTTATGGGCAATAATATGAGAGGCTATTTTAATTGAAAAAATATTGACTGATTAATTTATTGATAGAAGTTCTGACTTTAGTGTGTATCCTTTGTGCAAGTATAGAAGAAGCAGTCACAACTTTGTAATCATGTGTGAACACTGTTAGTATCCCAATGGAATTCAGCTGTAGGATAGCGGAGTATGCACATTTGGAGCTTAAGTCCTGTCATCCAACAATGTTGTATTAGCTTGGATAGGTTATTTAAACTGCTTAAAACTAAGTTTTCTTATTGGTAGGATGAAATCAATAATAACATAATATTAAGAGACCTCTAGTTTTCCTCACTTTATTTTTATGAGACAAAATGGAAATAACAGTATTTGAAGAAGCTTGTAAATTATGCATTTTGTAAATGACTGTCAGTGTTATCCTAGTTTTCTAGTTGACCAGTGGTTTATTTGTTTACTTTCCCTTCGTCTATTTTCAATGGCTGTGTATTTCTCAAATTATATTGATCATAAGTTATTTTTATTAAATTATGGCATAATCTGGAGAAGGAAATGGCAACCAAGTCCAGGATTCTTGCCTGGAGAATTCCATGGACAGAAGAATCTGGCAGACTACAGTCCATGGGGTTGCTAAGAGTCAGACATAACTGAGCTACTAACACACACAAGGCATATTCATTTCTACTATAAATTATTTGAAATATTAAATTTGTAAAGATTATTTAATTTTGAGAGCAATCTGTTGCATCTTTAAAATGCAGCACTGTTTGCACTCATTATCATTAGACAGAATATTGGAAAATTTTTTTTGATAATTAAGATTCTCATTTACAGACATGAAACTTCACTCTTTAATCTGAGTCTTGCCAAAAATGGATTTGCAGTGGGGTAACTTGGGCTCACTTTTTTTTTTTTTTGAGTCCTATCTTCTAGTTTCAATATGAAAGTCCTAGAGTCTCATTATGAAAAGGAAAATTCTCTGTGACTGTCCCTTTTCTCCCTAATGAAGTTTTCTAAATCTCAGCTGTCAAAGGTTTGCTATTTTAGCCGGATTTTATTTTTAAAGTTTGGGGAGTATTAGACTGAACAATTTTAATTTTTTTCCCTGTCCTATTTGCTGCTGCTGCTGCTGCTAAGTCGCTTCAGTCGTGTCTGACTCTGTGCGACCCCATAGATGGCCTCCTACAAGGCTCCCCCGTCCCTGGGATTCTCCAGGCAAGAACACTGGAGTGGGTTGCCATGTCCTTCTCCAATGCATGAAAGTGAAAAGTGAAAGTGAAGTCGCTCAGTCATCTGACTCTTAGCGACCCCATGGACTGCAGCCTTCCAGGCTCCTCCATCCATGGGATTTTCCAGGCAAGAGTACTGGAGTGGGATGCCATTGCCTTCTCCGCTTGTCCTATTTAGGAATGTAAAATTAAATTAGCATACAGTGAAAATAGGTGGAGTTTCAGGGAGCTGGGCTATGTTCTCCTCATATAGAAATAGGACTTAATTTGGTAACCACTGGGAGTTTCTACAATGACTGTGGTATTTCTAAAGCTTCAAAAAGCCCTTTCTGGGTCCACATTATCTTTGCTATTGCTTTTAATTTTCATTTTCCTGATGTGCAAATTTAAAATGAAAACAACTAAATTTGAAAAAGTATTCCTGATCAATACTTTGGCCACCTGATGAGAAGAGCTGACTCATTGGAAATGACCCTGATGCTGGGAAAGACTGAGGGCAGGAGAAGAGGATGAGATGGTTGGATGGCATCACCAACTCAATGGATATGAGTTTGGGCAAACTGGGAGACAGTGAAGGGCAGGGAAGCCTGGTGTGCTGCAGTCCACGGGGTCACAAAGAGTTGGACACGGCTGAGTGACTAAACAACAACAAAATTCCTGGTCAATTCTGACTATTTTCAGAATGTAGGGTTTTTTGTTGTTGTTGTTGTTGTTGTTGTCGTTTAATGAACAGAAATGTGCCTTAGATTCCCCCTTCTTTATGGCCAGTGGAGTTTTTTTAAGTGAAGCAAATTGAGTGATGTAAAACATGGAGTAGGCAAAGAATTTCCCTTGTTAGCGGTGTACAACATTTCCATCAGGAAGAAATGAGACTTAACATGAAATATTTCAGTTATAATTGAGCAGGTATTCCAGAATACAAGATGTGTACACACTTAAATAAGCCATCTCTATCACATTTCTTGCATAATGTTTATAGTATACTGTTGGAATTTGGGCAGGTTTAATGGCAAGAGCACTGCAGTTAGTCACAAGCCTCCCTTATCAATTATAACATGAGAATAAAAATCATTTTAGAACTAAATCATTCCATGAAGGAACAAAGATAAAAAAAAAAAAAAACTCATAAAATTGTCAACAAGTATTTATATTTCCCTCAGACACAAATCTGGTTATGTCACTAACTCCAGGCCTTTGGTGGTTTTACACTTGTTCCAGGCTTTGGTTCAAGTTCCCAAGCCTGGTCTTCACTCTGTGAGCTGGTTCCATGTCCCTTGTCTCTCTCATCTCTCACTTTTTGTCTCCTCCGTCCCCTCTGATCTGGCCACTTGGGTTAACTCAATTTTCTATGAATGTGCTTTCCAGTGATTTTTGCCAATTCTCCAATTTTGTCTAAAATATTTTCAGTGCACTGAAATCCTCACTCTTAGGCTCTTCCTAAGCTCTTTTGATTAAGTTGTTCCTTTCCTGATATGAGCTCCGGAGCAATCGTCCCAGACCATCTGCTATTTGTGGTTATCTGCAGTGTTCATTTTGATAGACTAGGAGCACCTTGAGGGTCAGATTCATGTCTTATACAATTTGGTACATGCCTCACACCTATCACTCTCAACATGTCAGAGACATTAAAGGCATTTAATGGAATCAAACCATGTATTATGCAAGTTGACCTGAAAACATGTTAGTGAACTTAACATCTAATTAAGCAGATAAGATACATATTTTCATTTATTAATATAATAGGAAATGTATCTATTATATTATATTAAATGAAAAATACCTACCTGATTTATCACACTCTCAAAGGAGAGCATGCGGGATCTCAAAATTAAGCACATTTTTACCCTCTTTGCTTATCTATTTCATCTGAGAATTCTCAGTAAGTAGAAAGTTATTAAGTTATTACACATCAGTGCAAAGAGCAAAGCCATACTCCTTCGAGACAAATGTGCAAAGAGTGATGACTTAACATGTCTGTTGTTAAGTATGTATAATACATTTAAAACAGGCAAACTTAAATGCCTTTGAAGATTTCCACATGTGGAAAGACATCCCCAAGACCACCTACAAGTGAAGTAAAACCTATACCTAACAGTACCCAAAGAATCTGTAACTTTGAAGAATGTGAGTTAGCATGATCTGATGACAGTAAGACTTGAGGGAAATAGAAAGGGGAGAA
The DNA here is from genome assembly GCF_023091745.1 of Budorcas taxicolor. Taxonomy (NCBI): domain Eukaryota; kingdom Metazoa; phylum Chordata; class Mammalia; order Artiodactyla; family Bovidae; genus Budorcas; species Budorcas taxicolor. The sequence continues at coordinate 146,966,994 of NC_068911.1, read as the reverse complement.
GGGCTTCCCAGGCAGCTCAGTGGGTAAAGAACCTGCTGGCAACTCCGGAGATGCCAGATATATGGGTTCAATTCCTGGGTTGGGAAGATCTCCTGGAGGAGGGCACAGCAACCCACTCCAGTATTCTTCCTGGAGAATCCGGTGGACAGAGGAGCCTGGCAGGCTAAGTTTGCAAAGAGTTGGACATGACTGAAGTGACTGAGCACACAGCACTGAAAGGGAGAAGAATGCGGTCCTAGACAAGAAGTTGGTAAACTTTTTCCATAGAGAGCCATACGGTAAATATTTTTGACCTATGTGTGTCATATAATCTCCGGAGCAACTACTCAGTTCTGGATTGCAGCCTGAAAGCCATCACACACAATACATAATGAATAAGCATTGCTATTTTTCAATAAAACTCTACTTACAAAAATGGGTGGTGACCTAGATTTGGCTAATAGATTGTAGTGTGTTGATCCCTTGTAACTGGCATCATTGCCATTATGTTGAATAAGTCATTGTCCATTTACATTGGTTCTATGGAACAAAAATTAATTAGCACAAATAACAACATTAACTGCAATTCTGGAAACTTTAAAAAGGACCAGACAATAAAAGATAAGCTGAGATATATAGATTTTTATCATTAATTGCCCATCAGAGTCAGATAAAGGAATAAAGGATGATCTTGGTCATTAACAAAATACTTCTTAAATGGTTTCATTGAATGCTTATGAACTTTAAGATGTTAATAGATGTTCAGAGGGAACAAAAGTGTTCTGCTGTCACATAAATTTGTGAAATACTGGACTGAATATGGGTTAGGAGCAATAGTAGTAAAAATGTCAGATACCTTTTATGAATCCCTTATTGTGTGCCAAGTAGTTTTTACTAATATCTCTATTTTAGAGATGTGTGCACTAAGGCATACTGAAGTAATGTGTGCCTAGTTACTTGGCTGCCAAGTAGTAGAACCTACTCTAAAATATAGTCTTCACCATACTGTTGAGCTCTTAGCTGTTGAACCGTGTTCATACTGACTCTCAAACAAACCTTTAAAACATTTTCAAGTGCTGTCAGTATACTAATATATATGATCAGACACTGCATATTTCTAAGAGGTGTTAAAAGATGCATCATTTCTCAGAATTACTTGGCCACAAAAAAGAAAATAAAAAATCCTACTAAAAATCTGGCTGGCTGATCATTAGAACAATCTGAGAAACTTTAAAATAGAAATGTAGACCATTTTGGTTGGCCCTGAAGAGGGAGAGGTCAAGGAATGTGAACTTTTGCAACATTCCTGCCTTAGATGATACTGATCATATGCCAGGTTAAGGATAGCCCTTTGTTCTAATGTCATACAGCTAGATAATTTTTGTACTCTTCAACCATTTTTTACACTCCATTCCTGTCATGTAGTGAGTGGTGACAGTTTGCAGAATGAAAGAAAAATCAAGAACACAGACCTTTTCTGTTCCTAAAATCACCAAATATGGGGCAAAGGCAGCTAATTTAGTTCCTTTGGTTCTTACTAGTATTTTCTGTGTGAAAATAGATAGTGTTTAATATAATTTTATTATGGCCTATACTATTTGCTTTAATTATAGAATTTTTCATTTTTAGACAAAGGATCCTCTTTTATTAGAGCCTTTGCAAACTTAGGCTTCTTTTGCAAATTGACCTCTATCTGTGTCAAAGACTGATTTTAGATATGCCAATATTTTATTGTTCTTGTCTGTTTGTAACTCTGGTTGTCATGGAGATAGGTCCTGATATCACATTTCTATAGACAATTGGCTGAAATAAATTTCTGCATCCAGTATATTTATTGGAAAGAAAGATGCAAATGAGCAATAAGTCTGAAGGTCTAAAATGTAGATAAAATACCACAGGAAACATATATTTATATTGCCTTTGCAAATAGTAAGCTCTGTCAGCCATTGTGGTGTTTCCACTAAGTTTCTGTTGGTCTTTGTTTTATCATCTGTAAAAAAGTTGAAAGTTCTTTTCCAGATCTAAAATTCTGTTGTCAGTTCTTAAAAGTAGGAAAGACTTAGATTATGAATTAAAAAAAAAAAAAAAGCAAAGACCACAATGCTTGCCTTTTTATAGACAGAAGAATTTATATATATTCAGATACTAGAAATCCAATCCCTTGCTAAGAAATAACAATGATAATCAAGGATCAATATTAAGACAAAGTTCGAAATCTCATCCAAGTAATGTTTAATTAAAAAAAAAGAACACACAAACTTCTGAGCATTGAGAATTGTTAATTAAACTTCATATGTAATACTTTAATTTTCAAATTCCCAATACTATTTATTCCTCATTAGATATATGGCAACATTATTGTATCCATCCTATAGATAGAAAGATTAAATTTATTTGAGGTTTGTTTATGGTCTCATGACATAATACGGAGAAAATTAAGAGTTGTGTTCAGTAGATTTGTATCCACTTTAACCAACTTTATATAGTCATAAAATAATACCAGATAAAAACTTTTCAGGAGATAAATGAATTTTCTTGTTACTTTGGTACTTCATTCACTCTTTCCATGGTGTCATTAAACCCTTGCAAAAATGACTTTATTGTGATGTGCTAGATGGCAGGCTGGAGGCAAGGAAATCAACAATGGTGGTGTATGAGATTGAAATTACTGATGCTAATCAGTGGTGATTAAAGGTCCAAACCTAAAATAAGCTGACTCTAAAATAAGCCAGTTCCTATTAATAATGACTAAGCTTGAGAAAGATCACTTGGGTAAGCAAACCCACTGAGCACTTGAAATCACCTTGAGTTATTTGTTTCAAGCTCTTCCTTGAAAGTTTGGTTAAATATAACTCAAACATAAATCAGTATTTTTTTCTTGTGCTATACTTTGTAAAACATACTGTTTGATACATAAGTTAAAGGAAAACAAAACAAAACAAAAATATGATCAGGGTGAATAAGATGGGTTAGAAATAATTGTAAAGATTTTCTTAAAGTAAGAACATTTCCAGGCTCCCTCAAATTTCACATATATATACACACAGAATGCATGTATGAAACAATCTCAGTTTAGACTATATAGATTATAGACTAATCTACAAAATTTGCATAAAATATGTAGATTATGTCATAAGGTATAGGACATAGTCATGCCATTGACTATGTATTTTGGTGAGTAAAAACACAATGACAGATTAGCAAATTTCTAACATATCCAAAATCTTGTACAATTAGAGTTAAAATTTGGAGGGGAAACTACCAGGTCACTCTCCAGGTTCATCTCCTCATAGTATTGGCGAGTCAGCAGGAATGGACAGCGAAGTTTATAAACAGTTGATGACTGACCTCAAGTCTGCTGTAGTCACTAGCAGTGACAAGCTCCACAAATCTCAGATGTGGCTGCAAATCAAACACCAATCTCCCCGTGTGCACAGGGGATAGAAGTCCAGACACAAATCTCTCTAGTCATGTTTATCACACTAAAGGCAGCATTAAAGGCAGCATCTTGCCATATGAAGGATAGCAATAAAAATCAGTGTGTGCATCTACATTTAACTAATTAAAGGACCAGCTGACCATCAAGTCTGTTAAAATTTAAAGTAAGAGACTATTTCATCACTTCAGGGGTTAACTTGAAAGCTATTTATAACTATAATTCCTACTCCCATAATTTGGAAAGTGTTGAGAGCCATTTTCAGTTCTCACTGAGGCTTTTGAAAAAAAAAAAAAAATTATTTCAAAACTCCGATCTATTTCCTAAATTGAATGTAGTTCTGTAGAATTAAAACACACCAGATGAGCACAATGTAAAAAGAATGAGAAAGGGTTTGAGGAACTTTATAAATTTAAGTTCTAAAAAAATTGACTTCTAATCTTTGAAACTGGTCAGACATTATACAAATTCAGCAGAAGCTCCCTAGTTATTTACAAAAATGGGTGTTCCCTCTAGGGAGAATGATCATTGAGAATGATCCACTTTGAGGCTGCTTGTGGTACATGCTGGGGGCTGAGTTTCAGATGAGCAACAGTCATTACTGATTAAGATTACTTAATCTCCGTTATTTTGCAGCTACTTGAAAGGAAAAAAAGCTATGCTTGAATTCACTCAGAGGCAATTTTAATACTAAAAACAACATGATCTGCAAAACAAAAACTGCTTATTGTAGAGTCAACAACTGTGGAATTAGTCTTCTCAATCTCCCAACAAAGACCTCAGTTATCTTTGTTGTATGAAATTATAATGTTTTCTAGGACTGACTTTCAATGGAATCTTACAAATGCCCCAACTACTTGTTAAGAACTTGTCTATCCCCTCTTGGGAAAAATGTTTAAAAACCCCACTCATAGTCTTAAGATTCACCCATTTTCCGTTATTAAAATGAATACAGGTGATCAAAAAAACAAACAAACAAAAATAAACCCCTCCCAGTTGTTAAGATGAGAGGTCTTTCCTGCCTTGTCTCCCATATTTCAGCAGGATGTTCATAGCAAGTTTGATTCCATTTAGTGGCAATGAAATACATATAATACATACTACAATCTTCATACATTTGGAAAGATGCATTCTGTATCTCTTTGTCTAGTACAAACATCTTAGTTTCTGTGCCTCTCATATTAATAGGAACTGGTGCGATGGCAGATGAGTGGGTGGGGTACAATAAATGGCATTTCTGCAAACAATTATCCCCTCATTGAAATTTCTTTACAGCTTTTCCCCCTGTTTTTTCACATATTTGGTAGTCAGTTCCTAGAATATGCTGCTTTTCATCCTTTTTCTGTATTAAAACAGACATAAAAAAAAAGAAATCTCCTAATCCTAACTTGAAAAATCCTTTCTACTCACTTTTATATGGACATTAATGATGGGACATAGATTAATGAGAAAATTGGGAAACCTGTCTTCCTGTGAATGTAGCCATTGAAGAGTGAGTCAGTTCTCAATCTTAGTTGGCATTGACAATTTTTATGGGTGTGATGATTTGGCAGAATACTCTGAGTGATTAATTTTCTGTTCTCTTTGCTGCTTTCCTCAAGATTTAAATGCTAAGTCCAAAATTCAGGGCAAAAACTAAACAGCTTACCACAGCATGAAAACATTTTTTTTTTTTTTAAGCTGTAACATATTTACAAAATGTGCAAAATGAGAAAATAATCACACTGAACCTATTAAAAATAAAACCCAGAAACTTGATCAACTGTCTTTGGCCCATAATGGGAAAAGTACAAAGGTCAGTGCCTGAAGAGAAAGGCAGGTTTTGGGCAAATCCAAATCCTCAAGTAGGGGTACTGGGTGTTGACTGCAGAAAATCACTTTAAGACAGGCTATGCAAAGCTGAAATAAAAAAAAAAAATCTCTTTCAGTTGCAAGTAGTATAATCTTCAGTGTCTGACCTAAAACTAAATCAGTACAAGTTATGAAGTATAAAAAATTCCAAAAAGGCTAATTCTAGCTGAGTGAGAGTTATAAAAATATTGAGAAAAATAAGAAATTATTTCTCCCTTTAAAAAACTCAGCATGAGATGGTTAAGCACAGAAGCACACCCGATACAACCTACATTTCCAATCAAGGTTTTCTGTAGGAAATGCTACTGTAATTTATTATTTATACTTATTTCTTAAAAAGTAGGTTCCAGTGTCATTTTGCCTGAGTACACATGAAAGAAGAGAAAACCTAGTACATGATGACCTTTATCTTAATACAATATTACCAGAACACTGGAAAATTCAGTTTTCAAAAAAAGATAGTGTGAAAGCCATTTTAAAATCTTATATCAGTAAGTGCTGGAAAAAATCCAAATGTTTATAAATGACATTATTTTTTCCATCAGGTGACACGTGTATAGCAATTTACATTTAAATTTAGTGATCAGAAAACACTGATGTAGTGACATGTTTTTGTAACTGTATAGCGTCAGACCACACAACTAAAACACTGAGTGGTCATTACACTTGGAATGGAAAGGCAATCCAGGGTGAGCATTAGTTAGGAAGAGGTGGCGAGACGGAGTAGAAAGCAGAAGCAGGATGGAAATGCATGCTTTATGAACAATGTATATAATCTGTAGGGGCCCAGAGAGCACTCTACCTGAAGTTTGAACGCTTCTCTAATTAAAATGGAGAGATCAACACATAAACAGAAACAAAGGTATTTTAAGGGAACTTTAACCTTTTATATTCTGTCTGTTCAATTATAACCTGACTCACTTTATTCACCAAAATATATTAAATGCCTGTTATGTGGTTTACATGGTGCTGGGGTTGGGACCAAGGAGCAAAAAGAAAACATTGTCCCCAGCCTTAAATGTTTCACTGTCCAGTGGGGGAGAGAGAAGTCCTTTCAGTTTACATTATTGCAGTGTGATAGAGATGGTGGTAATGAGTTTATATGCTGAAGCCAGGAAGCCTGGATTTGAATCCTAGTTCTTCTCTGTTAGGTATGGTGTTGGGCAAGCTATTTACACTTTGGTGCTTCAGTTTTCTTATCTGTAACACAGTGCTAATAACAGTGTAATTTCATAGTGTTATCATGAAATGTGCTATAATACACGTAAAGCTCTTAATGGTGTCTGGCTCTGACTACTGTCCTTGTTATAATGGTATGAGATGCAGCCCAGGATACAGCAGTAGGCCAGGCAGAGGAGGCTTTGCAGTTGAGAGGAGATTTAACCGGAGTTCGGAAGCAGTTTAGTTGGACTTCCACATGTGTGCATAAATGGTAAAAAGGTGTGGGCCAGCATGTGCAAGCACACAGGGAAGAGAAGTCACTGAGAGTTTAATAAACTTGAAGAAGTTGGTGAGTAGAATCGACTGTACTAGGGAATTTCGGTTTTTATCTTCAAGACTGTCCCTGAATGTTTTTGTCTTTATACAAGCTGGTCTCATTCTTGGTTTTCTGCAACAGTTCCACTTTCCCAGCCATTAATCTCTCTTCACTTCCATTCAATTAAATACTTGGCTATAAAGTAATTTAACTAGGTCAACTCTATGTATAACAACCTGCATTTTGTCCCTTGTTACTCTTTAGACTGAATCTATTCTGGCCTAGTACTCGAGTTCCTCTTTCCACATTCTGAAAACACTATTCAAGTTTACCTCTTTCTTCTGATAATAGCATTTTAGTAAGATTCAGTTCCCTGCCATTCTCATCTTTCTTCTTTTCTTGCTGATTTTATTTATCCAAATATCTGACTTTGCTTAAGCAGTTTCCTCTTTGGAATTTTAATCCTCCTAGATAAATTTTAATTTTTTAAGAATATGTTCATCTTTGACCTTCCTGAAGAAAAAGACAGTTTAGTTTGTCTGACCAAACCTCATACCACGTTGATGAGTTTCTGGCACCATAATCCCCTTGGTGTTGACCTTCATGATCACATGCTTTATATTGCCTTTTCCCCACTTCTCTCTCCAACTTAGTTCATGCCTTCCTTGTGAGTGGAGATGTTCCCTTCTAGATATTTTACTCTCTAATGCATGTACAGTACAACTACAGTATCTTGTATACTAAAAAGTCCAACAAATGCTTATCAGATGAATATATAACATACAAGAATATCACTATACAGGCTCCTTAATAACATGCCAAGATTATTATGTGAAAGTTGCATGTAGCTTTAAAAATCAGCTTACAAGAGACAGGAAACTAAATTAGAAGAAAAGCAAGACGGCTGATATTTACTTAGGTATAATAGTTTACATAGATAAGTATGAAATTTAAAAAACTGTTGGAATTTTTTCAGTTTAGTGACTTTTAAAGTCAAGCTTCCATCATGAGACATAGGTGAAGACATGAAAGAATGCAGAACTCAGAGAAAATTCCTGGATGCTAGGATTCAGAAAGAGTGAAAGGACCATCTTTTTCAGTATCTATTGTGTACAAGATTCCTAACTTCATATAAATTATTTCACTAATTCTTTCCAATATCTCCTCTCAACAGAAGAAATTATTATGATGGTCATTTTGTAGTGAATGTTACTGTGGCTCAAAAAGTTTAAAGACTCCTTCCAAAATCTTACATCTAAGTGATGAATCTGGATATAAATCCAGGTCTTTCTGACTCTAGAGCCAAAGTGTTTTGAGAAGTGATATAGGCTTTATTGTTAGAATGAATGTATTCGGAAAAAGGTTAAATAACTTGACAATTTTGGACAAGTATCAAACTTGGTTGGTCTCAGTTCTTCCAATCTTATTAATTTAATCTAGATAATCTCTAGAGCTCTTAAAACTAAATCCTTGTGAAAAAGTGGTATCTGTTTTCTTTTTTAAAAATCACATTGATTTAAAATCAGTGACATTATAAGTCAGGGAAAACATTGTGCATATCAACAGGTTAAATATTAATTACAGCATGCACAGATAATTAGAATGAAGGAACTATTAATGATATATCTTTCTTGTTTGATATGGCAAAATGGTTTTTATCTTTGGAATAAGAATCTAACAAAAACAGGGAAAACTATAGCATTTTTAGTGATGAGCTAAGTTCAAAAAAATCAGTATCTTTTATTCTTTTATTTAATTTGGTAGTCAATATTTAATAATCTCAAATTTTATCTGGCATACAACTTTGCTTGGGCTAAGCTATCTTAAAATGTCTTTTTATTCTACTCTAAATAAAAATGCATATTAGAGGAGAGCAACCTGATTCTAGAACCATGACTACAGTCAGTCATGTGTTAAGTATTTGCATTTACTTTTGTTACCCTATGTCAAAATGTGTCCAATATATTAAAGACCAGAAAGGAACTGATAAATTTATGACACTCTTCACTATTATTTGATGTCAGTAATGGTAATTTTACTAGATTCTCAGGCCTCTTCTCAATGTTGTACAGCAAAATATCATAATACATGGAAAAGTCTAGAATAACACTTACATATAAGAAAGTTGAATGTGATAATTATCACTGAAATTTCTCTCATGTTCTAAAGAAACTAGTCCAAATTATTGGGTTTCTTGGGTAAATTAGATCTGGTTTGAACCCACAACTTAGAATAGACTGAATGCAATGAATTGCCAACACACAGGAAGTACTATGATCATGATCTGTTAAAACCTTTTCCCATGTATTGACTTCTACCATTTGGCTCTTGTAAAGGAGGAAATTGGGTCAATGCTAATAATTGAACATTCTTCTCTTACACATAAACACATTGAAAACTAGCTATAACTTCTTTTGCCTACATATTTCTGAGCATGTTGTCACAGAACTTGGTTAGGTAAAATGAAAATCTTTATATCAAGCCACCAATATGACAGAAACCACAAGGCAAAACTGTCATTGCATTTGAGGGCATGTTGATATATTAATTTATACCTTAAGGGTTCAGATCTGGCTTGTATGAAACCCTAATTAAAACCAGTCATTAGAAAAAAGATGCTCAAAGAAGAGGTAAAAATGAAGTCCACGTTACTTGACAACATGACACAAGCATAAAAGAAAGACTGAAAATACCATTGAGGCTGGAAGCCTGTAAAATTAGCCTTTTTTAAAAACTACGTTTTACAAGGGTCTATGATAAAATTCAATTTTCTCTGGGATCTTATATGTTCAAAAAAAAAAAAATCTAAAGATAAGAGAACAGAATGGGAATCATGTTCTACAACAAGTAAGTCCAATGCATATTCTTAATACAAAGATCACAGCTCAGAAGTGTGTCTCTGTAGTACTTGAATTTCCATATACTAAATTGATAATTCTAGACTACAATTAAATAGCTCCAAATACAGGCTAATAAGCCACACACACTCACACACAAAACTCACAAAATTTAAACATTAATAAACACATAGTTTTTAAACAAAATTGTTTCCATTAGAAAACATATTTTGTAATAACACAATGAAATGTTTAAGGCCAAAAATAAAAGATGGTAAGCATGCTCCAAATACTTCTGAAGGAAAAAAAATTCTTGTGAAACCCTACAGATATTGGTCGACAAACAGATTGCCTATTGCACCACCATAGTGGTACTTAGGTTAACTGGAGTCACATTTTTGTAAATCAAAGAGAAATTTAAAAACGTGCTTTTTCAACTGTAATTTTACTGTCTTGATCTAAGTATGTGGTGTAAAATGTTAGTGTTCAATGAATATAGAGGGCAACTCATACCTTAAATTCCTCCAAGATCTTGTAATTTTTCCCATGATATTCACAAAAGTTTTTGACTTCTTTGCACTCAGGACAGCATCCATTGTGTTCCACTTTAGTACACTTTGGGTGAATTTTAGGGCATTCTGGCTGGTCACAGACAGGTCCATCCAGAGCACAGACACATGGGCAGTTGGAATGCCCTGGGAAAAATCTTTCTCCCAACTTGTATACAAAGCCACTGTCATCCACACACCCCTTCCCTCGATAGTCATCAAAAATCAGGTTGTCGTTACTGGAGGTCTGGTCACCTTCATCAGCAGGATAGTCTTCATGACTGATGGCTGCAGAGGTGACCAATCCGGGGATGACCAATAGCAGTATGCAAGCTTCATGAATATGAAGAGCCATCCCCCTCCTCAACGGCTTCTGGATGTTCTCCTAATATTAGATATACTCAGCTCCTTCCATGAGAATACAAGAGGGGCAAGCTGAAACAAATATTTAAAAAGAATGATTTGACATATATAAATAGAATATAGGTTCATTTAAACCCATGCTTTTAACATGTTTGAGATCTGTTTATTTGAGATCTATTTGGAAGTTTTGTTGTTGTTGTTGACTTGCTAAGTCATGTCCGACTCTTTGCGGCCCCATGGACTGTAGCCTGTCAGTCTCCTCAGGGAAATGCATGGGATTTCCCAAGCAAGAATACTGGGAGCAATTTGCCATTTCCTTCTCTAGGGGATCTTCCTGACCCAGGGATCAATCCTGAGTCTTCTGCATTGCAGGAGGATTCTTTATACCACTGAGCCACCTGGGAAACCCAATTCGGAAGCTACTAAAACCTCAAATAGACTAAGTTCATGCAACTATCTGCACTTTATTATGAAGTTTGGAGGGTTGATCCTTGACAACATATGCATTAAAATTTGTCTTTATGAACTTCTTTTACCTTGGATATTTAAGCTTTAATTTACCTTCTGAACTTCAAAGGTCTAGCTTTGTCTATCTTGTAAGAAGTGGTTTTACGGAGACTCAATTTCGCTAGTATTAACAGTTACAATTAACTCAAGAATCTCTGAATGCACACTCTTTGAGTTCACTGACAAAACTAAACTAGTGAGAGACAGAATGTATATATGTTACAGTCATCTGTGTGAAAACTCCAGAGATTAGTGAGAAAACATGCTGCTTCTAACAGAAAGACAAAAAAACAACAGTTGAATGCAAATTATCACTTGATGAAGCTGGTACAAAGGCCTTCCTTCTTCTTTATGCCCATAGTTGGAGAACAACAGTGGTCTCAATATGGCTTACTTGTTTAGGTGGATATGAATTTGGATTTCGAAACATAGTTAAGAAGGAAAATAGCACAAGTATTCCATAGTGAGTAACAGAATGAAAACTTTACATAATAAATAAGAAAATGCCATGTACTGAAAAGGATTTGTTAAAAATAAATTTATTTGTATTATTGTCCACACCTTTATTTTGTTCAGGAAGTAAGCTCCTAGTGGGCAGGAAAGATGTATCTGTAAATTATTTTCACAGTAACTTGAGTCTAATATTCATGTAAGAAATAATACATGAATTACTTCAATGTAAAATAGCATTCACATATTCTCAAAAATATACCTCTCTTTTTGACATGCCAAAGATACTTGCATTTAGGCAATTTGCACAAAAATGCCAATGTACAACTGTTTGAAGTTTCCTAAAATAATAAGGTATTGTCAATTCATAGAAGATGTACCTTATATACTTTGGTGTTACTGACTCTTGTAAACTTCACTTAGTATTAGTACTTGATGGGAGTGTTGGTAGTGGGCTCTTATTTAAATGGTTAGAGTGACTATATCATACAAAGCCTTGGAGAAATTGTGACTTTAGGGAGTAATAGATTGAAAAAAATGTTAAATAATTCATTTTTCTATTTACATGTTGCTGGCTTTATGCCAATATTGCTAAAATTGTATATAGGGCATTTCCAGATCATTTTACAAGGGTCATTCATTTATTTTCAGATTATAATAGCAGTGACAAACCATCTATTTTAGTCTAACATATGCACATAATAATTTTAAGTAAGATAAAGATGGCATTAGAAAACTTCAATAACTGTTTTATTTGCATTTTAAGTTAGATATGCAAATTATGGTAATAGTAAAATGGAAGATAGTATATTCATGCCTTCCTTCAAGAGAAAAAACTCTCTAATATTAGAATTCCTTCTGTGAAGGTGATGATATAGGAGACGGATCTCTTTTAAAATATGTCAAAAATAATGAGTCATGACAGAACGAAAAAAATGCAAACCTATAATTCTACTTGAGAAGCTGGAAGCTCCCTTTGACAAAGCATTTTTTCTCTTAAATTACTATAGAGGCTACAGACATAATACAAGCTTCTGAAAAATCATAATTTTCTAATTAAGTCATGCATTTATACATTTCCTACACACTTAGAAAGTTTATCTTAGAAGAAAAAGGAGCTACTGTGCTTTCTTACAGTTTTCTAGTAGTATCTTGTCAATACATGCAAGATAAGCCAAATAAAATACCCAGATCATTCTGTTTCAAAAGGACACAGACAGAAAATGATCTCTTTGCAAGCTACAGGTAGGCATTAATGTGTCAGGTTAGGGTAAATGCAAACTCAAAGGTAATATAGGGATGTCATACTCACTTTATCTAAACATTAAACATGTTTTTAAAATATGAAATATATTTTTAAATTTGCATAGAAAAAACAAGGTCTTATCTTCAATGTAAGAAACTTATTATTTTTAAAAAAAGCATTCTTCCTAACTGTGCTACTCTTGTGCAATTTAATATTTATTTAAGAGAAGAAATATTAGAGAAATCAAAATGTTTATCCGAAGATCTTTAATAAGTAAGTAAACACTGCTAAACTGAGGACCGCTTCCCAGCTAAACTTTCCCCCTCCCCACATTGCTACATATGATTTAAAATGACTGCATCTATTTCTTTGAGAAAACAAACATAACTCATGTCATAAGATACACTTACCTAATCACTCTGGAGGTTAAATGGTGGTGGTGGGGGTCACAAACCAATACGAACTAAAAGATCACGCTTGAGTTAGGAAAGCAGTTTCTCTTTAATTATCCAAAGAATACATTTTTCAGGCTCGAATTAAAGGCAATCCATTCTACCTCCCATTTCAGAACACAGTCAAGAAGCAGTCTCCCGCCCTTCCAGAGAGAAACACAGCAGACACACATAAGAAATATGCTTTGGACCTGTCTTCAGAATTCAAAGCAAGAAGCAATGCTGGTCCTGTAGCAATCCAGACCTCAGGAGAAGAATCATGTTGAACTTATTTTTAGCCTTTTCCCAGATACTTCTAAGAAATTTCCCAGCTGATTATGCCTCCTCCACACATGAGTTCACTTACACAGTGTTTGATACAGCAGTAGAGGTGATTTGGCTAGGCTCTGAGGATCAAAATCAGCAACAGCATGCTGTAGCTTAAAGCCCACTCCGCCGGCAATAACATCAGCATCATCCACAATATGTTGCTTGAATCCCCTCTTACACACCAGAAAATGCTAACTGTGGACGTGAAGGAAAGGAGCAACTTTAGCTGGGTTTCTGCATCACTGAGAGCAGTTTGCAGACTGCTGATTCGGAGCTCATTCTGCCGGCAGCCGGGAATTCCTCAGCACCACGGACAGCGCCAACAACTGGCTTCTGAGCCCAGCTAGGTCGAAATCCCGAGCTGCTCCTTGAGATCAGACTAGAGCATTCTCTAAGCAGTCGCATTTTATACTGTGGATACGTGCGTTAGGAGGGGAAAAGGCATTTCACGTGCGTGCGATATACTTACTTGCATTGAAATTACAATAAAACACTAATCAAATAATTAAATAAAAAACATTGTAACTATACCCGATGCATTCTTGCATGGGCTGCAGAGATGAAAGTTCTGAAGAGCTTTGCATTTAGATTTAAGCCACCTGCAGTCTCTGATTATTATTAACAGATAAAGCACAATCATTGATAAAGAATTTGTGAAAACGTATGCTCCCAAATTCTACTTGACCCTTTGCTTGTAGAAAGCTTTTCCCCGTGCTATACATAATTACACTTAAGGTCTTCTTTCAGTTTAGATTTGATTCCTTTTTTTTTTTTTTTTAAAGTAGCCTGGTTCTCCTGCAGTTTGTTTTCTAACATTCAAAATCAATCTCCTGTAATTCATCTAGTCTGTCATTAGGCGTCATTGTAAAACTGTTTCTTCCAAACCACTAGCAAAGATGCTCTGTTTTGGAATTCTTATCAAAAGGGGAGAGGAAAAAAAAGACAAATAAATAGGCAGAAAGTTATTATTTTTTATTGGTAACAGTATGCACACTAACATTTATGTCCAAAGCAAGTTTTAAAGAAAATTGTAAATGTTACCTGCTGACACATTTAACCAGCTATTTACTGCTTTAGGACAATATGAGGCATTTTCAAGCCTTAAAGGGAATACCCTCCGCAGTGGTATACACTGACCATCAAGACCACGTTCGAACGGTGCCATCAGAGCCTCCAGAGAACAGAGTCTCTCCGTCATGAGAAAATATGACTGTGTGAGCCTCACTCTCATGGCCCATCAGTTTGTGAATCTGCCCAGATTTAAGATCCAGCAAATGGATAACCCCATTGCCACTTGCCTGAGCTAAAACTCGACCTGCCAGAGAGAGAGGGGGAGAGAGGAAGGGAGAGAGAAAGAAAATCAAAGTTTTATTTCAAGCAGTAACAGTTTACAAGCAACAAAATATACAGTTTTGTTTCAACTATAATTCAGCCTCATGTTAGATGTTAGTCAACAAATCTGAACTAACTCCTGGTTGTATAGGAAATAATCCCAGCCACAATTAAGATATGCCAATGAGTAGATTTAAAAATTTTTAAATGATCTATTTTATACGTAGAGGTCATAAAATGCCCCGCTAGTCTCCTTGTATTTGGGATTAATAAATAATTTTGAGAAGATGAGATTGAAAGCAAGTAAACGATAAATCTTTCTTTTCAAGAGAATTATCTCTGGAAAAGTTTTAAAAATAGGATTCAAAACTATCTATGGCAAAGACTCAGAGGGAGAGGGAGAGGGTGGGATGATTTGGGAGAATGGCATTCTAACATGTATACTATCATGTAAAAATTGAATCGCCAGTCTATGTCTGACGCAGGATACAGCATGCTTGGGGCTGGTGCATGGGGATGACCCACAGAGATGTTATGGGGAGGGAGGTGGGAGGGGGGTTCATGTTTGGGAACGCATGTAAGAATTAAAGATTTTAAAATTAAAAAACTAAAAAAAAAAACCTAAAGATATAAATATACACACTAATACATACATAAATAAATATATACACAGTGGATAATTTATACTTACATTTGTTATACTTAAATTTGTTTGTTATACTAAAATTTGTTTATTATACTACATCACTGCTTAAAACTATAACAATATGCATTTATACTTTAAAAATTGTGATACTCATTAGTCCAGCAAACTTTTATTTGGAGTTGAAGTGAAAATAAATACCTCCATTTCAAAGATGTCTCAGCATTTTTAATCTAACTTAAAATTCTGTTAAACTAAATTTTGTATCATAAAAGAGCTAAGTATAGCACAGAGTATTCTCATAATTTTTATACCAATATTTGTGGGTGAATAATTTCCTTAAAATGAAAAACATATCCACTTACAATTACAACTAAAACTTTTATTAAAGAAATCCTGCTGCAAACTATCAGGGAATTTGGAAGTAAGTAAAAGCAACAAAATATGTCTACATAAGCTCAGTGTGTGGGTTAAATAAGTGATATTAGTACTGTCCATGGGATTATTTAACCATACTTAGAAGGTATATATATATATATATATATATATACTTAGAAGGTATATATATTATCATTCATATTATGATTTAATGAATCATAAAATTCATTAAACTCTTTCAACATGTTGTACACTAGATTCAGTAAATTTAATTACTATCTATAATTCCAGATAATCTTACAATATCTAATCATAAAGAAAATAATAACTCCTAGATAGGCGAAGAAAAACAGGCTTGGAAAGGCTAAATAACTTGCTTAACATGACACCCTAGGTACTGGAGGGAGCTCACATTTAGTCACCAGCACTTTGAATACAGTCTGGATTTTTTAGTCATTAGCTTTGTCATATCTAGCACAGCATTGTTATCAGTGACACCTTCTTGACCAATGTTAAGTAGGTGATATACTGTAAAAGTAGAGCTTTCAGTTCAGTTCAGTCTCTCAGTCGTGTCCCACTCTTTGCGACCCCATGAATCGCAGCACGCCAGGCCTCCCTGTCCATCACCAATTCCTGGAGTTCACTCAGACTCACATCCATCAAGTCAGTGATTCTATCCAGCCATCTCATCCTCTGTCGTCCCCTTTTCCTGCCCCCCAACCCCTCCCAGCATCAGAGTCTTTTCCAATGAGTCAACTCTTCACATGAGGTGGCCAAAGTACTTGAGCTTCAGCTTCAGCATCATTCCCTCCAAAGAAATCCCAGGGCTTACAATTCCATGTTAAAAATTCTATAATGATATTGCCATAAAGGTCACTGTGAAATATTTAATCACATATTATAACCCAAATTGCCATGAAGAATCTCTAAAACATGGTAAAATTTACCATGATAAATATGGCCTATTTGCAAGATATGGCCTTTATATCTACTGGGCTTCTTCATCTAGAACAAAGCCTGACACAGCAAAGATCCTTAGGATGGATTTGAGTGTCCAAAGCAGCAGAAGTGAATATTTATTACAAAGCCCCTTCTACCAAGTCTTTGCTGACAGAGACATTACATATGGATTTCATTTTCAGCCTTACACTATAGACACATAGTTTGTGACTTTCCTAAGAATCAAATGACTTTCTTTGTCTCATCTTCATATAATAACAAGGTAGGTGGTAAATATCATTTTCTATTTTTTTGCAAAGAAAACCAAGCAGAATCAAAGCCCCTAAAGAAAAGGAAAAGAATTTAGCCATTAAACCTTTTTTTGGAGTCAAATCTCTAAAAATTATAATTGAAAATATTTGTAAAAGTTATTAGTAATTTCTTAAAATTTGATCAATAAAATAGAGAAAATAATAATATTGGAATTTTATGACAGGAGTATATTATTTCATGAGCAGAAAGTGAAGAGGAGCTAAAAAGCCTCTTGATGAAAGTGAAAGAGGAGAGAGAAAAAGTTGGCCTAAAGCTCAACATTCAGAAAACGAAGATCATGGCATCCAGTCCCATCACTTCATGGGAAATAGATGGGGAAACAGTGGAAACAGTGTCAGACTTTATTTCTTTGGGCTCCAGAATCACTGCAGATGGTGATTGCAGCCATGAAATTAAAAGACGCTTACTCCTTGGAAGAAAAGTTATGATCAATCTAGAAAGCATATTCAAAAGCAGAGACATTACTTTGCCAACTAAAGTCCGTCTAGTCAAGGCTATGGTTTTTCCTGTGGTCATGTATGGATGTGAGAGTTGGACTGTGAAGAAGACTGAGTGCCGAAGAATTGATGCTTTTGAACTGTGGTGTTGGAGAAGACTCTTGAGAGTCCCTTGGACTGCAAGGAGATCCAACCAGTCCATTCTGAAGGAGATCAACCCCAGGATTTCTTTGGAGGGAATGATGCTAAAGCTGAAACTCCAGTACTTTGGCCACCTCATGAGAAGAGTTGACTCATTGGAAAAGACTCTGATGCTGAGAGGGATTGGGGGCAGGAGGAGAAGGGGACGATCGAGGATGAGATGGCTGGATGGCATCACGGACTGGATGGACATGAGTCTGTGTGAACTCCGGGAGATGGTGATGGACAGGGAGGCCTGGAATGCTGCAGTTCATGGGGTTGCAAAGAGTCGGACACGACTGAGCAACTGAACTGAACTGACTAATATAATTCAACAATATCATGGTGCAGGTATTTAAAAAAGGTGTGTTTGCTTGAACAGATTTGAGTCAGCAAGTTCATGGTGAGGTTTGCAAGTTTACTTGAAGTCATTTTCAAAAGACCGTAAGATTGTGTGTATCCATCTATCTATTTAACATCATGTTCACCTCTATGAAGTATATTGGATTATTACATGGCATAGAATGTCTGACATTAAATTAGTTTTACTGGGAATTGAGGTGCTTAACTGCTTCTGCTGCTGCTAAGTTGTTTCAGTTGTGTCCGACTCTATGCGACCCCATGGACTGCAGCCGACCAGGCTCCTCCATCCATGGGATTTTCCAGGCAAGAGTACTGGAGTGGGTTGCCATTGCCTTCTCCATAACTGCTTCTAGGTTAGAAGATTTTCAAAATTACTTACCAGGATGTGTCAATTACTACATTAGTATCTACTGGTGTGAGAGAGGGGTGGTGCTCTCAAAAGAAAAAAAATCACAGACTACTGGTAACATCTCTAGAAAGTATTTAGAAACATATGCACAGTTATCTTTCTAAACATCCTGATGGCTGGCAATAAAAAATAATCTACAGGATGAATCATTTGTCATACCAATGTCACAGTCTTAAAGAAAATTTAGGAAGGATAGAAGATTTAGCTACATCAAACTTGGTCAGTGGAATTAAAATACAATAGATATGAAACTTTAAATAGTACATGAGAATTTATGAAAACTTGTACTAACAATGTTCATGTTGAATATGTCTTTTTAAAAAAATGTGAAAGAATTATTTCTATTTTAAAATTTTATAACATTTTAACAAAATACTTAACCATTATAAATTTTAATAAAACATTGACTCCTAATATGCAATTCCTGAGTAAATAGACTATTTAAAATCTCATTTAGCATAGTATTTAAGAATGATTATGCTAAATTATAAATGCACACATTCCACAAATATCACATGGGTGTACAGTATAACAGTGTCAGACTATTTTTTGGGGCTCCAAAATCACTGCAGATGGTGACTGCAGCCATGAAATTAAAAGACGCTTACTCCTTGGAAGGAAAGTTATGACCAACCTAGATAGTATATTCAAAAGCAGAGACATTACTTTGCCGACTAAGGTCCGTCTAGTCAAGGTTATGGTTTTTCCATTGGTCATGTATGGATGTGAGAGTTGGATTGTGAAGAAAGCTGAGTGCCGAAGAATTGATGCTTTTGAACTGTGGTGTTGGAGAAGACTCTTGAGAGTCCCTTGGACTGCAAGGAGACCCAACCAGTCCATTCTGAAGGAGATCAGTCCTGGGTGTTCATTGGAAGGAATGATGCTAAAGTTGAAACTCCAATACTTTGGCCACCTCATGCAAAGAGTTGACTCATTGGAAAAGACCCTGATTCTGGGAAGGATTGGGGGCAGGAGGAGAAGGGGACGACAGAGGATGAGATGGCTGGGTGGCATCACCGACTCGATGGACATGAGTTTGAGTAAACTCTGGGAGATGGTGATGGACAGGGAGGCCTGGCGTGCTGCAGTTCATGGGGTCACAAAGAGTTGGACATGACTCAGCGAATGAACTGGAACTGTACAGTATATGATTAAAATACTTAGTGTTATAATTTATCAACAATGATCTAAAAATAAAGACATTTAAAAATATAAGTATTTCAACATGTATTACATAAAAATGACTTGCTCCTCTTTTGGTTAACATTTATGTTATCAGGATGCCCAGACTTTTACAAAATAGGGAGGAAGTAGGCAGTCCAGGGAGGAGATTGATATAATTTTCTAAGTGTTATTTTTTATGTAAATCAGTAGATATCAATAATGAATGATTATGACTATCTTCTGATCCACACATCTCTGAAAAACTTAATACTTATTTTAATCTATCAATAATTCAGAATAACTTCTTGTCAGTTAAATCACTATCTTCTTCACCTACCAATGAGTTTGAAAGAGGGTAACTTGTATTGCTACTCATTTTACTCCTTTGGATTAATTTGCCAACTTCTTCTGGCTAAAGAAGAAAGCACTAAATTTTGCCTTCACTCAAAGCCAATAAATGGGCCAATAAATCTTTAAAAAATTAGTATTTCTTTCAAATTTTAGTACTAAATATACTTAACATTATAGAGCTTCTTTATACTCTGTTTTAGAAAGAACATTTTTGAAAAAAAATACAGGTTTAATAATATCTGGAGCAAAGCAGTCTCAATTGGATTTGGTATAAAGACTTGAATCTTTGAATCTCTTGATGTATATAAACTGAAATAGCCCATGGAAATCAAGTGGTAACACTGTATCTGGGTATATGGAATCACTATGTGAACCAACAAAAACTGGAAACTCATTGCATATTAACAAAATGTGCAAATATTAGTAAAATGCTGGCATTTTTAAAAACTACTGGCAGACTCCTTACTGTCTGAGACACCAGCCCCAAAATATTCCATGGGGATTCTTCAGGCAAGAATACTGGAGTGGGTTGCCATGCTCTCCTCCAAGGGATCTTCCCAACCCAGATATGGAACCCAGGTCTCTTGCATTGCAAGCAGATTCCTTATGGTCTGAGCCACCAGGGAAGCCTTTTGATTTTAGATATAAACGTGTAAATTCAATTTGAGAGTAAATACCAAAAATACCCAAGAGTTATCTTAATTTTTTCACCACTCATCTCTTAACCTAGACAAATTCTACTTAAGCTTAGGAATTCTGCATATTACCTACTACAATATTTTTGACATTAATTATGAAATAGCATAATCAACAGTCAACACATGCTTGATGTAGGAGGAGTTGTGGTATGAAATAAATACATAATATTTTTTGAAAAGAAAGGAGATGAGTTTGTCTTTCAGGTCTAGAATGAATTCACAGTAGCCATTATTTATTGAGCACTAAGAGCACCACCGGTCCCATCACTTCATGGGAAATAGATGGGGAAACAGTGGAAACAGTATCAGACTTTATTTTGGGGGGCTCCAGAATCACTGCAGATGGTGACTGCAGCCATGAAATTAAAAGATGCTTACTCCTTGGAAGGAAAGTTATGACCAACCTAGATAGCATATTCAAAAGCAGAGACATTACTTTGCCAACTAAGGTCCGTCTAGTCAAGGCTATGGTTTTTCCTGTGGTCATGTATGGATGTGAGAGTTGGACTGTGAAGAAGGCTGAGCGCCGAAGAATTGATGCTTTTGAACTGTGGTGTTGGAGAAGACTCTTGAGAGTCCCTTGGACTGCAAGGAGATCCAACCAGTCCATTCTGAAGATCAACCCTGGGATTTCTTTGGAGGGAATGATGCTAAAGCTGAAACTCCAGTACTTTGGCCACCTCATGAGAAGAGTTGACTCATTGGAAAAGACTCTGATGCTGGGAGGGATTGGGGGCAGGAGGAGAAGGGGACGACCGAGGATGAGATGGCTGGATGGCATCACTGACTCGATGGATGTGAGTCTGTGTGAACTCCGGGAGATGGTGATGGACAGGGAAGCCTGGCGTGTGGTGATTCATGGGGTCGCAAAGACTCGGACACGACTGAGTGACTGAACTGAACTGAAGAGCACCACCAGTTACCTCACATGTCCTGCACTCAATCTTAACAGATAGATATTCTCCCTTTTTAGTTAATGAAGAATGAGACTCAGAGAAGGTAAAGTTGGGATTTTAATTGAAATATTTATTATTTAAAAACTCTTGCTTCTTTTCTCATTGTTGTTCATTCGCCCAGTCGTGTCCTACTCCTTGCTACCCCATAGACTACAAAACGCCAGGCCTCGCTGTCCCTCACCATCTCCCAGAGTTTGCCCAAGTTCATGTTCATTGCATCCGTGATGCCATCCAGCCATCTCATCCTCTGACACCCTCTTCTCCTTCTGTCCTCAATCTTTCCCAGCATCAGGGACTTTCCCAAGGAGTCGTCTGTTCGCATCAGATGACCAAAATACTGGAGCTTCAGCTTCAGCATCAGTCCTTCCAGTGAATATTCATGGTTAATCTCCCTTAAGATGGGACTGGTTTGATCTCCTTGCTTCTTTTTACTGACTTTAAAATTTCTTTCTTAAATTACAATTCAGATAAGTGTGACATTTGGGGCTTCTCTGTTAATGCCACTGAGTTTCCTTATAGGCACAAATGTAATACTTAACACTGAAGAAAAGAAGTATGGGGTTCACGTTAATACTCTGTTAAATTCTGAACATTCAACATTAATGGTCTTCAGAAGTCATTTTTCACACACATCAATTAATTCTTTAACTTTTATTTTATATTGGAATATAGCCCATTTACAATGTAGTCTCAGGTGTATAGAGATTCAGTTATAAATATACATGTGTCTATTCTTTCTCAGGTTCTTTTCCTGAATAGGTTATTACAGACTATTGAGTAAAGTTCCCTGTGCTATACAGTATGTCTTTCTTGATTATTTATTTTAATATTCATTCAAAACTCCTACTTTATACGCTTCCTGATTTCCCCCCTTTTGTTAGTCATGTTTGTTTTCAAAGTCTGTGGGACTGTTTCTGTTTTGTAAATTCATTTGTATCATTTTTTTTTTATACTTCACATATAAGTGACATCATTTGATATTTGGCTTTATCTGACTTAATTTCACTTAGTATGATAGGTCCATTCATGTTGCTACAGATGACATTACTTCATTTTTTAAATGTCTGAGTAATATTCCATTGTAAATATATACCCCATCTTTAACCATTCCTCTGGTTGCTTCCATGTCCTGGCTATTGTAAATACTGGGGTGCATGCATCTTAACAAATCAGCTTTCTCTGGACGTATGCCCATGAGTGGGATTACTGTTTTGTCTTGTGCATAAAGGCTGCACTCTCCTCCAAGGCTCCAAAGCTCTCCCTCCAGCCAGGCTCATCTGCCCTCAGGTGAGTCCCAGCGTTCAGGAATCTTTCCTCTTTCACAGCTCCCTCCTTGAGGCACAGTCCTCATCTAGACTTTTCCCCTCTTTTTCTTTTGTCCTTCTCAGTTATGTGGAGGTGTTCTTGCCCTTTGGACGGTTGAAGTCTTCTACCAGCATTCAATAAGTGTTCTGTGGAAATTATTCTGCTTGTGTATCTGCTGTATTTGTGGATGGAAGTGACTCCATGTTCCACTACTCAGCCATCTTCCACATATATCAATTCTTAAATGCACACATTCTAGAGTATATGTTGTAATTCCTAAACTAAAAAGACTCAATGATTCATCCCTTCCCACATTTCCAGCAAAATTATCTGTCTAGCTCTTCCATTTCAATTTTGTTTACTGTATTCTGTTTTTCAGACTCCAAACTGCAGTGACAATTTCATACCTTTTATCCCTCTCCAGCCTCAACCTGGCCTTTATCCGTTTGTCTTTTCTTTTCTACAATTTTTCCATTATCAACTGTTATGTTTACAATATCAAAAGTCCTTAATTTTAGATGTTAGGACCATTGAAAAGATAACCCCAGGTGATTTTTTTGTTACAATTTCTTTAGCATTCAATCTGTCTACAATAATTCCTAAAGCATTCTTCAATTATGCCACTCCCATCCAAAACAAATACCATAAACTTGAACAGAACAACAACAAAAAAAGCCACAACAGTGACAACAAAAATTTGTTACAACTCTTAACATGCTCAGGTTATATTTTATGTTTAGATCTAATCACCTCACTATAAATACTCAGAGATGAAGTTACTCACCCAGGGTAAGAATATATATTCATGGTAATTGTGGAACTTTGTTAAAATCAGATCTTTGACTTCCAAATCAGTGCTCTTTTTACTGTTTCCTTTTTACACTGAGTAATAGAGTAGTATCTAAACAGGGCTTTTAAGCCCTCTTCACTAACACAAATCTGCATCTGCTCACCCAAGGGTACTCTTACATGGACTCTGTGTTCCCCATTAAAAATCTGCCATCATTTCTCAAGTATATTTTTTCGTTTCTTTACTTTTGAATTACTACTTCTATTATTCCTCTGGTAGAATATTTTATTCTGTCTTTCATGGTTAAAGAATAGCTGTCTTCATGGTTAAAGTGTTATCCTCTTTCTCTTATCCTCCTCAGTCATATCTGACTCTTTGTGATCCCATGGACTGCAGCCCACCAGGCTCCCCTGTCCCTGGGATTCTCCAGGCAAGAACGCTGGAGTGGGTTGCCATTTCCTTCTCCAATGCATGAAAGTGAAAAGTGAAAGTGAAGTCGCTCAGTCGTGTCTGACTCTTCAGGACCCCATGGACTGCAGCCTGCTAGTCTCCATGAATTCTCTAGGCAAGAACACTGGAGTGGGTTGCTATTCTCCAGGGAATCTTCCTGACCCAGGGATCAAACCCAGGTCTTCTATGTTGCAGGCAGGTTCTTTACTGTCTGAGCCAGCCAGGAAGCCCATCTTCATGGTCTCTTACCTTACTTTCCTAAGAAAAATTGATCCATTGATTAAATCCCAGTTCAAAATGATTCTCTTCACCAAGGTGTACAAGGCATCTCTAACGGGGAAGATCCTTCTTTCTCTTCTGAGCATTTATGGCACTTTATTCCTACATTCATATTGTAATAAGATGTCATACATTATAGTCAAGTATTTATCTTGCCTTCTTAACTTTGTGATTACTCTAGAACAGAATCATGTCGTATATTTTTGCTTTTTCACTCCAGTTTAGCACTGCTGCAGTCAATACTAAGTCGTAACTGTTTTCACAATTACCTCTTTAGTCCTTTTTATTTGCCACACACCATTCTAAACACTTCACACACATTATCTCATTTTATCCTTACAACAACGTTATGAGGTGAATACATACCTGCACTACCCATTATAGTAACCACTACTCATATATGGCTACTGACTAAGCATTTGAAATGCAGCTAATACAAACTGAAATGTGTTACAACTATAAAATGCTCACCAGATTTTAAAGACTCGATATGAAAAAAAAAGAAAAGTATTTCATTAATCATTTTATATTGATTACATAGCACCATACTAGTGGATATACTGTATTCAATTTAAAATCTTTTAAAATTAATTTCATCAGATTTTTCAAAAACATGGCTAGTAAGAATTTTAAACTATACATGTGGTTCACGTTATGATCCGCAGGGTATGCTAGCACGTACTCTGCTTCATGGAGGAGGAAAATGAGAGAGATAAAAGCAACTTCCCCCAAAGTCACGCAGCTTAAAGTGGTGGAATCTGGAAATGAGGACTATATGAATCAAAAGCTAAAGCTCTTATCCTGCACTTCATGCCCTAATACCTCCAGATGAATTTTTATTGATTGGCTCAATGTTGTCTCTCCCACTGTGATTAAGCTGCGCTCACTAAAATGTAACATGAGTCAGAGTAAATATCTCTTGGGTGTGCAGCTTCAGTTTCCAGCTGAATCTATGCCTGCTCCCAGGAATACTTGAAATAAAACCACAATGAGGTACCACTTCACACCAGTCAGAATGGCTGCGATCCAAAAATCTGCAAGCAATAAATGCTGGAGAGGGTGTGGAGAAAAGGGAACCCTCCTACACTGTTGGTGGGAATGCAAACTAGTACAGCCACTATGGAAAACAGTGTGGAGATTCCTTTAAAAATTGCAAATAGAACTCCCTTATGACCCAGCAATCCCACTGCTGGGCATACACACTGAGGAAACCAGAATTGAAAGAGACACATGTACCCCAGTGTTCATCGCAGCACTGTTTATAATAGCCAGGACATGGAAACAACCTAGATGTCCATCAGCAGATGAATGGATAAGAAAGCTGTGGTACATATACACAATGGAGTATTACTCAGCTGTTAAAAAGAATTCATTTGAATCAGTTCTGATGAGATGGACGAAACTGGAGCCAATTATACAGAGTGAAGTAAGCCAGAAAGAAAAACACCAATACAGTATACTAACACATATATATGGAATTTAGAAAGATGGCAATGACGACCCTGTATGCAAGACAGGAAAAAAGACACAGCTGTCTATAATGGACTTTTGGACTCAGAGGGAGAGGGAGAGGGTGGGATGATATGGGAGAATGGCATTCTATCATGTATACTATCATGTAAGAATTGAATCGCTAGTCTATGTCTGACGCAGGATACAGCATGCTTGGGGCTGGTGCATGGGGATGACCCACAGAGATGTTATGGGGAGGGAGGTGGGAGGGGGGTTCATGTTTGGGAACACATGTAAGAATTAAAGATTTTAAAATTTAAAAAAAAATTTCTATTTAAGTAAAAGAAATATTTCAAAAATTTCATTTCTGTGGTTACCCTAATGGTACTTGTTGACTCCAAGAATCTTATTGTATAATTAGCTTCCTGGGAATATGTGAGAGAACTAGGAAAGCAGTTTTTGTTCTTTTAGAGCTCATAGAGCCCAATCAGGTGTTCGAGATTCATCAGAGCCTTAGTGAGCAGGAAAGGTAAGTGTTAAGATGTTATAAACTTTAGTTTTGTTCTAGGGGAAACAAACCAGAATACACCTTCCTTCCAACACTTATGCTTTCAACGTTGACTGACATTTCCTCAGCTCACCCAAATAGTATTTTTGAATACAGTGGACATATTTTATCCAATAAAACTACTCTCTTTTGTTGAACAATTCCAACTTGATTTGCATCAGAGATTTCTTCAGAGTTAAAAAAAAGGACAAAGTCAAGTTGTTAGATTAATAAAGTAAAATTATCTAAAGTAGAGATATTTGGACTTGATTATATAATTCATAGTCCCTGAAATTCCAAATGAAAGTCATGAGATGAATGAAGCCTTTCAATAAAAAAGGAGATAGTGGTTCAGTGACACTTTCCACGATAGTTTATACACTGACCAGAATAATGCCATTTTGTAATGGAACAGTCAGATGAGGCAAACAGGTAGTATATGGTTATGGAATTTACCAAGTTATATTGACAGACCTGTCAATATTATATGTTATAACAGGTTCTGGTTATACTTCACAACACTAGTTACTGTATCAAGAATTAGAATTTGAGCTTTCTTGGAAAAGTCCTTGATTGATCTAATAATATTTACCCAATAAACCATGAATTATCATGTACTATTAGCCAAAACAATTGTTTGGATCAAAGATGCATAGAGTCCTATTTAATGAAACTATATCTGTTAAAATTATACACTTACTGTTAGTCAATTTAGAAGACATACTTTCCTATTATTCTATGTATATACATATACCACACATTAGTTAAAAGGTCAGAATGTTCACTTATATTTTTGATCATGTAACCAAAATATAAGTTGCCAGCAATATGAGTCAACTGTTGACTAAAACTATGCAGCTTTCTATTATTTATACCACCAGGAATAGCATCATTCTGTATAAATGCATGTGTCTGCATAAATGGAATTCTGTTATAAGAAACAGAAGCAAACTCAAAAATTTTAAGCTTTTATTACAAATAAAGAAAATGTGGATGAAAAACATCATTATCTTTCTCATTAGAATAAATTCAGTAATTTCTCACGATTATTCATGTTTTAAATAAATTTCAAGCAATGTGTTCCCCCACAGAAACAAAAACACCCAATTTATATTTCATTCAAATTGGTCTCATACACAAATCATAGGAAATTTATCACAGATATACATGAATGAAGTCTAAAACAGTTGTATGCCGTATATGAAATATCATATCAGAGTGGAGAAGGGAGGCTTTGATCAATAAGGAAATGATTTTTATACACATCAGAACCAATCTGAAGCAATTCTCCCGATCAATATGGATAGGCAGAAATGCTTCTCAGCATTTATTACCTGTGGAGAGCATTATTGATGAATTCTATTGATTTTTAGAATGCATGTAGAGAGGCATCTGTTGTTTCTTTAAAAGATGTCTCAAAATGAAAAGCATCAAGAAACTATTTAAGTTTTGAGGATTTGCATTAATGGCTCAACCTGGGTCATTACTCAGAGTTTCAAAAACATCATTGAAGGAGATGTGAAATTTGATTTAGTTTATTTCACACCCTATTGCCAATAAATATATTTCAGAAAAAAATATTTCTTGGGAATTTAATTTGCCTAAGTGCTGGTAACAATGTTTAAACTTTACAGTATTGTTTTACTATGTATACTCTTGCTAATAGGTCTTAACTTTTCTCATATAGGTAGTACGGCTTGAACAAGGATTAATTTGAGTCAAAGTGTAAATACAGGTGAAAAATAAATGCATTTTAAATTTTTCCAGGAAGAAACTCATGTGTCATAAACTGACAATAGTGAGAAAGTTTCAACATCTTATTTTGGGACTCTAGTCAAGCAGATACGTTTACCTTATTTAGAGTAGATAATATGTTTAATGCATACAATGCATGAAGATAAAGTTTACTTAAACTTGGTATGGACTGTTATTTATTAAGTGAACTTTGTTCCACAGAGTATGTTTTATAGGTTCATCTTAAATAAATATGGTAATTGTCTTTTGACTTATACTTAAAAACCATATCATGTATAGGAAGGCAGTTCTTTGACATTGCAGAAATTCCTAAAATTTAGCAGGTGAATAAATCCAAAAATTAAAGTTTTTCCCTGCTAGAAACAGAACTTCTGGTCTTACTATATGTAGTTTTTAAAATACGTTCTCCCTATTAGGGGAGCATGAATGAGTATCTTCCTAAACAAGTGCCTTCTAAATATTACAGAAATCCCTTGGGAGATGCACTGAAAGTCCTAAAAATGTTCTAACTAATTGTTGAACCTATTTAGGCTATCAACAGCCACCTGCTTTCATTAAGAAATCCTTGTAGACCTCTTTCCTAACTTGGTCTTCACCTAGGCAGCTTATCAGTGTTGAAATAATATTTATTCAGGGACCCATGCACCTGGAGCTTTGCAAACATTTCAGAAAAGCTCTTGCTGATGTCAGAGGAAAATTTAGTTTGAGTTCAGTAATGGGGATCAGATAAGCTATGAAAAACTGAAGTTCAGAGCAAATCATAAACTTCATTGCTCATAGAGAAAGGACCTATAAAGGCTTATATTTTATACACAGTAATTAAAACTATTAAATTTTATTATAAAGGAATTAAAACACTCAGTGTTTCTCTTACACTTAAACCATAATATTTACTATGGTCTAAAAGTCAGAGTTCTAATATTTTGGAAATTTTTCCTTTATGGACATTCTCATCATCATTAACTTCATCACAAGGGAATTCCCCTTCCTGAATGTGGAGTCCTGTCTGTGGGAGAGAAAATAATGTCAGTTTCTGTTGGCTCATATTGAGATGGTGAATTATTAATAATTGCACCCTTATTTTTAGAACTTCATCCTTTCCTACTCTATGGCAAAATAATAGTTACAGTCAAGAAGATGCAAATATGTGATCATACACATAGCCTGATGGTAACCTCTTCACCTCTTGCCAGAAAAAAAAAGAGAAAAGAATGGCTGGGAGACCAAATGTGAAAGTTATTTTGAGTACTGATTGACTAAATAAATTAAAGATAGTATAATTTGAGGTATATAAGAAAATCATTAAACTCTTTGAAATCACAGATTAGCCTAAATTCCAAATCTGTTGTAATTCATTACCTGAAAATACACAGTCCTAACATCTAATTGCTATGTTACCTTTAAAATGATCTGAAAGTGAAAGTGAAGTTGTTCAGTCATTTCCAACTCTTTGCAATCCCATGAACTGTAGCCTACCAGGCTCCTCTGTCCATGGGATTTTCCAGCAAAAGTACTGAAGTGGGTTGTCGTTTCCTTCCCCAGAGGATCTTTCCAACCCAGGGATGATCTGAATGGGTTGGTGAAAATGCAGCCACTAACTGCCATGTGGTGCTATACTGTGCTTAGTTGCTTGATCACGTCTGACTCTTTGCAACCCCATGGGTTGTATCCCGCCAGGCTCCTCTGTCCATGGGGATTCTCCAGGCAAGAATACTGGAGTGGGTAGCTGTTTCCTTCTCCAGGGGATTTGCCCAATCTAGGGATCAAATTCGGGTCTCCAGGATTGCAGGCAGATTCTTTACCAGCTGAGCTACCAGGGAAGCCTTCAGTTCAGTCCAGTTCAGTTCATTCACTCAGTTATGTCTGACTCCTAGCGACCCCATGAATTAAAGCATGCCAGGCTTCCCTGTCCATCACCAATGCCCAGAGCCTACTCAAACTCATGTCCATCACATCGGTGATGGCATACAATGATCTCACCCTCTGCCATCCTCTTCTCTTCCTGCCTTCAATCTTTTCCAGTATCAGGGTCTTTTCAAATGAGTCAGCTCTTTGCATCAGGTGGCCAAAGTGTTGAGTTTCAGCTTCAGCATCGGTCCTTACAATGAATATTCAGGACTGATTTCCTTTAGGATTGATTGGTTGGGTCTCCTTGCTGTCCAAGGGACTCTCAAGAGTCTTCTCCAACACCAGAGTTCAAAAGTATCAATTCTGTGGTGCTCAGCTTTCTTTATAGTCCAACTCTCACATTATGTATAATTTCTGGAAAAACCATAGCTTTGGCTAGATGGACCTTTTTTGGTAATGTCTCTGCTTTTTAATAAGCTGTCTAGGTTGGTCATAGCTTTTCTCCCAAGGAGCAAGCATCTTTTAATTTCATGGCTGCAGTCACCATCTGCAGTAATTTTGGAGCCCCCCAAAGTAAAGTCTCTCACTGTTTCCATTGTTTCCCCATCTATTTGCCATGAAGTTATGGGACCAGATGCTATGATCTTTGTTTTCTGAATGTTGAGCTTTAAGCCAAGTTTTTCACTCTTCTCTTTCACTTTAAAGAGGCTCTTTTGTTCTTCTTGGCTTTCTGCCATAAGGGTGGTATCATCTGCATATCTGAGGTGATTGATATTTCTCCCAGCAAGCTTGATTCCAGCTTGTGCTTCATCCAGCCCAGTGTTTCTCATGATGTACTCTGCATACAAGTTAAATAAGCAGGGTGACAATATACAGCCTTGAAGTACTCCTTTCCCTATTTGGAATCCATCTGTTCCATGTCCAGTTCTAACTGTTGCTTCTTCACCTGCATACAGATTTCTCAAAAGGAAGATCAGGTGGTCTAGTGTTACCATCTCTTGAAGAATTTTCACACTTCACTGTGATCCACACACTCAAAGGCTTTGGCATAGTCCACAAAGCAAAAGTAGATGTTTTTCTGGAACTCTTGCTTTTTTGATGATCCAGCAGATGTTGGCAATTTGATCTCTGGTTCCTTTGCCTTTTCTCAATCCAGCTTGAACATCTGAAAGTTCACAGTCACGTATTGTTGAAACCTGACTTGGAGAATTTTGAGCATTACTTTGCTAGCATGTGAGATAAGAGCAATTGTGCAGTAGTTTGATCATTCTTTGGCATTGCCTTTCTTTGAGATTGGAATGAAAACTGACCTTTTCCAGTTGTGACCACTGCTGAGTTTCCCAGATTTACTGGCATATCAGGAGCCAGGGATGAACACATACACTACTACATATACAAGACAGATAACAAGCAAGGACCTACTGTATAGCACAGGGTACTCTACTCAATATTCTGTAATAATCTACCTAGGAAAATAATCTGAAAAAGAATGAATATATGTATATGTATAACCGAATTACTTTGCTGTACACCTGAAACAAACATAATATTGTAAATATACTCTAATACATTAAAAAAAAAAATCCTGCTAGTTTCCATTATCTACTTTTTCCTCACTATTTTCTTTTTCTTTTTTATTTTTTATTTTTATTTATTTATTTATATATATATTTTTAATTTTAAAATCTTTAATTCTTACATGTGTTCCCAAACATGAACCCCCCTCCCACCTCCCTCCCCATAACATCTCTCTGGGTCACTATTTTCTATTACATTATGTAACACAGCCACATGTGAAGAGAAAACATTATTATCATGTGTCATCTCAGAGAAAGAAATGGAATGATAGAGAAGTTAAGCAACTTCTTTAAAATAAAGAGCTAGTGTTAGAACAAGAATGCCAACCCAAGACTGCTGTAAACCTTTTCTGTACTATAGCCTGGGGAAAAAAGAAAGTAGTTATGCCAGAAAGCTAAGCTAATTTGGCTGTTACATGAAGTGCTAAATAAATTTATATTAACTCATAATTCTGTGAAGGCATCTTATGGAAATCTAAAGTAATATTCTAGTATATTGTATTCTGATGGCCTGATTTTGTATTTCATAGAAGAGCAACAAAATGATTAGTTTGTTTTTAGTCAGATTCTCTCCATTACATTTTCTCACTCTTACTCAAACTGGCCTTTCAACTTATGTCAAATGAGTGCTTGCCAAAAACTAGGAGACAACTTGAGATTTAGGGCACCTATGAATATTTGGGGTTAAAGTAACAGATAAAAATGATTTAGATGTGCACATGAGGCATAAAAATGACAAAGTTGACACTGCAATCATTTTTAAAAACTAAAAGTTTGAGTTGTTTGACTAGGTGGGGTATTAGTTCAGGAGCTTTTTCAATTGCAAATGAAAGAAAACTCAAAGTGGCACAGAAAAAAAACATTTAAGAATACAGATTTATAACCCAGAAATACAGGTAGACTGAAATCATAAATAGCTGGACCAAGAGACTGGGGTTATAAGAACACCATCCCTCAGTGTCTTTCAATCCTGCTTTCTGCAGTGTGAATTTACTCTCAGGTAGCCTCTGTTCACTTGGTTGTCCCAACAGATTTAGAGCCTCCCAAACTGAAGAGTGCCTTTATTTCTCAGCAATTTCATACTGGGTAAAACTGTCTCTCCTTGTCAAGCTGGAACCATGTGCTTACCCCTGGACCAACTACTATGGCTGGTAGGTGGAAGGATATGATGTACCAGACCAGGACTCAGTGCCCACTACAAAAACTGAGACTGTACAAAACTTACCCAAGGGAAGTCAAGATGCTGCTATTTAAGAGAAATGGACACTAATACATGAAAAAAAAGAAAC
This sequence comes from Budorcas taxicolor, assembly GCF_023091745.1. Taxonomy (NCBI): domain Eukaryota; kingdom Metazoa; phylum Chordata; class Mammalia; order Artiodactyla; family Bovidae; genus Budorcas; species Budorcas taxicolor. Next base: position 146,934,064 of record NC_068911.1, on the reverse strand, counting down.
AAAACAAAAACTACAACCTACCTCAGGATCATCATCCCACATTTGCAAACCAGAGTCAACTTTCTTCATTAGAGAAGAAAACAAACAAAAAAATGAGCCACATTCTAAGGCCACTGAAACAGTGCTTTACTTTCCCACTATTTTTCCATTTGGCAATATATCTTATTCTATAATCTTGCCTCCTAAATATAAACTGCATCTGGCTTCACTAAGAAGAAATCAGTACAATTATTTTGTTAAACAGAATGCCAATTTTGGATTCCCTTGATTTACATTCAGACTATAAAATGCAGAAGAATCCCAAGGAAAATTGCAAGGAAGATGAGGGTAAAATGGTAATTATAGTCACAAAGGAAAAGAAAGAGATGAACACCTTAGCAACAAGCATAGGAAGTGGAAGATATTCCCCAAACTCTTTTGCACTGATTCAGTTCGGTGGCTGTTGAGTACAACTCTTTGTGACCCCATGGACTGAAGCACACCTGGCTTCCCTGTCTATTACGAACTCCTGGAGGTTGCTCAAATTCATGTCCATTGAGTTGGTGATGCTATCCAACCATATTATAACCCCCAAAAGAAATACCAAACCAGAAAGTCAACAATGAATTTTCTCTGTTAAAGAGTAAAATTTTTATAATCTGTAATTAGAAACACATAGTTTTTAAATGCTTTCCTCATAATCTCAATGTTTTCAGAAAGAAAATGACTTAAGAAAACTGTCTTTTCAAGGGTTCTTCCATGTAGGTTGATATATTTTAAGTTTCAGTAACAATCATCACAAGTTCAAAAGATCTTGATGTGGTTTTATGAAACTAAAATAATATCATTATCTATTTCTAAAATAGAGACCATTTGCAGAAAAAAATGATAAAAATACACGCAGAAAAACAGATAAAGGTTATTTTGTGAGATCATTATCTTGAGAAAATATACTCTTTTTGCTGTAGTCAGTATTTACACTTAAAAAAATCATTCTTTGGGAAGTTATTTCAGAATACTGCACATGAAAATGTAAGAGGAGGGTATTGAAAAAGCAAAATGGACAAAAGTCTGTAGTTGTTGGTAAAATAGGGTTCATCATACTATTTTGTCCACTCTTGTGTTTGGTAAAAAAAACTTGAGTTTAAGACATATTAATCATACAGTAAGCTCAGCATCATTACTGTGTAGTCACTTCTTATATTTAAAACAAAATGTTTGATCATTATCAAATAGAACAATAGTATTCTAGAACTAGACATACATATATATACACATACAAGTGTCTAGGTATTTATGTCACCACCTATAGAGAGCCAGATAGTGATGACTGAAGTTACTAAATATGATAATGTGTTAGAAAAAGTTGAAATAAAAATGAGATTAACAGATCATTTTAATTGTAATTTAAAATATAAATGCATTTTATTTAGGATGAGCTTATCCAAGGTGCTGAAAAGTAAGTGTTTTAAATGTGTTTTTAATGTGACCCTTGTGCATAATTTTGAATTAGCATTCAAAACTGTCTTCTCTAAACCATGACCCATACCATATAATTTTAAATAGAGTTTTAAAAATCAACTACTAACATTTGTCTACTAGTATAGGAAGTATTTAGCCAAAGAATGGACAGTAATCTATGCTGATATTGAAAATCAATCACAGCTCAAAGTCAAAAATTAGAATCCTGAAATCATCACTATATACCTGCAAGTGAACTTAAAGAAAAGACAGAGTTGCCTACATAGATGTAGCTTGTATTATAGACACTAAAATATACAAAGATTTTCATAAATAAAACCACTATCCATCATAACAGAAAGCAGATTGAAAACAGAATGAACTTCCTGGCCCACACTCTACAAATTGGCCAATGGTGGTGCCCAAATACACGAGGTAATTGTTCCACCATCTGCTTCACATTGATTACACAGTCCTGATGATACATTTCCTAGGACTGAAGAGAAATTCCATTTAAAAATTAAACATGATTTGGACTTTCTAAATTAGTAGTCTTCAAAATAACATAAAAACTGATTTTCGAGCAAATTGAAAGCTTTGATGTTTTCTTTTCTAGGAATTAATCAATAGCTTTAATATTTCTTATGTAAAACATTTTCTTTTTTTACATTCATGCTAATAGTGTTGTAAAGCATAGGGGGTTTCTAGTTTTAAATCAAATGCAAACATGCCTCTGAAGATGTGTAGGGTCCTGTTTAATGTTGTACATAAAACACACGCACACTTTGACTTAAATGATGCTAACTGATACGAGTGGCAACTTATTTTACTAGATAATTATTTTGCAATTTTGGCAAAAAAAATTTATAAAAAGTAATTTATCCTTTTCCTAAACCTCAAAATACAAATTCTCATGTATTAAATACTTAATATAGTCAATGTCTTATCTTTCATGTTTATTATTTAGAGAAAAAGAGAATCATTTTTTCCCCAAGTCTAGAAATTCTTGAACAAACCTTTTGTAACTGGTGACAAAAAGGACATGGCAAGAAAAAGCCAATCCAATATTACATATTTACTTCAGGGGCTGACAGCCAAAATGCTGTGCTCAGTTGCTTAGTTGTGTCCAACTCTTTGTGATCTCATCGACTATAGCCTGCCTGGCTCCGCTGTCCATGGGATTCTCCAGGCAAGAATATTGGAGTGAGTTGCCGTTTTCTCCTACAGGGGATCTTCCTGACCCAGGGATCGAACCCACATCCCCTGTGCCTCCTGCACTGGCAGGTGGATTCTGGGACAGCCAAAGAGCAGGGCCTAATTGTAGGAAAGCTATATCATTCAACCAAGAAAAGGGATAAACTACCTGGACATTATCCAAGATTCATGAAAATATCTTTAATTTCAAGAACAGGGATTGAAGGGCTGCTTCCAGGTGAGAAATTTGCATTTTAAATTAACTGATTTTTATTGAAGATATAAGACATGGTTAAAGAAATCAAATTCTATAGCCTTGTAGTAAAAAACAGTACTTTTATACTTTAACTCCTCTCACATCACACGGGCCCATTTCCCAAAGTGTTATTTTAAACTCTTTTAGCTGCTTCTTTTGAAAATTTCCACCATATTGGACAACCATTTATGCTACTTCCATTTTTTAAATGTATCTTTTTCAGGCATTTTCCATGGAATTCCTATCAGGAAGAACATTAGATTTTTATGTAATTACCTGCAGTTCTTATCTCTCTACCCTTTCAATTAGTTTATATCACAATTCTAAGTCAGTATTAATAAATTCAGTTAATACTGAGTTCAATCACATTATTATGACATTTATCGTTATTATTCACTGCTGACTCAGTTAGGACATTATGATTATTTATGCCTTGTTGCACAAACTTACTTCCCCAATTTTTTTTTTTTTTTTTTCTGGGTTTGTTTCTACGTGCCCATCACTAATCACTCCTAAACTCTTCTCAAAAACTATAGAATTTCTTTCAGTACTCTTTCTTGCAGGGTCAAATACATCAAGTTTACTTTTGAATTCTTATTTCCTGGAGACCATACCTCCAAAACTAGAGCTTGGCTAGTTACATAGGAAAAGTCTATCTGGGGGTTCCTAAGAAAGTGTGTATGTGGGGATAAAATTCTGAGTGGAAAGCAAACGACATTTTCCTTTTGTGACCCTCATTTCGGTATCTGTAGGCATTTTTTTCTGGGTCCGATTTAATTCTTCCAATAATGAACACCACCATCTCGTGGCCTATGTTCCAGGAGCTGAGTGAGGGGAAGAGCGGAGAGAATTATGTTGGTCAAAATTTATATTTTTATTTCACTTTCTGTGCTTTGTGTTTCTCAGTCCAGAGCCCCTTCTGATTCAATTTTCGTGGAAAACAAACTTTTCTTTTGAGAGTTGTGGTTGAAGGGAGAATGCTTGTTTGAATAGGGACTGAAGATCTCAGGTTTAAACTGCGATTTTTACAACTATGTCAGCTCCATACCACCTCCCTAAATTCTCTGTAGCAGGTGATATGAGATCCAGAATCATTAAGGAGTTCTGTTATATAAATTAACATATCATCTTAAAGTTTTCCTTTACAGGCACGTAGGTTCCTGCATCCTCTACTTTTCTCAGCCAGTTACTACTCCTCCACCAGTCTCATACTGACATCTCTGGCCCATTATAGTTCCTGTTTTCTTCACTTTATTTACTTTTGGGTATTAACACCTATGTTCTTCTTTACTGTCATTGTGGTGGGGTTCTAGCATTCAATTCACTGTATTTAATTCATTCTTTGGTGTATGAAAGGTGGTGCAAGTTTTCCCATAATCTAAGTTTAGATAATCTAAATTTTAACTATACACTTTAAAATTTATTCTACAAGATCTCAGGTAAAAGACCTGTACTGGGAAAACTACAAAACACTGATGAAACATGTTGAAGACAACATAAACAGATGTAAAGAAATACCGTGTTCTTGGATTGGTAGAATTAATATTGTTAAAATGACCATGTTACCCGAGGCAATCTACAGATTCAGTGTAATCCCTGTCGAAATATCAATAGCATTTTTCACAGAACTAGAACAAATAATTTTAAATTTGTATAGAAACACACACAGAAAACCCAGATGACCAAAACAATCCCAAGAAAGAAGACGACAGCTGGAGAAATCATGCTCACTATCTTCAGACTATGTTACAAGGCTACAGTAATCAAGACAGTATGCTGCTGCTAAGTCGCTTCAGTCTTGTCCGACTCTGTGTGACCCCATAGATGGCAGCCCACCAGGCTCCGCCATCCCTGGGATTCTCCAGGCAAGAACACTGGAGTGGGTTGCCATTGCCTTCTCCAATGCATGAAAGTGAAAAGTGAAAGTGAAGTCGCTCAGTCGTGTCTGACTCTTAGCAACCCCATGGACTGCAGCCTTCCAGGCTCCTCCGTCCATGGGATTTTCCAGGCAAGAGTGCTGGAGTGGGGTGCCACTGCCTTCTCTAATGCATGAAAGTGAAAAGTGAAAGTGAAGTCGCTCAGTCGTGTCCGACTCTTAGCGACCCCATGGACTGCAGCCCACCAGGCTCCTCTGTCCTTAGGATTTTCCAGGCAAGAGTACTGGAGTGGGGTGCCACTGCCTTCTCTAATGCATGAAAGTGAAAAGTGAAAGTGAAGTCGCTCAGTCGTGTCTGACTCTTAGCGACCCCATGGACTGCAGCCTACCAGGCTCCACCGTCCTTAGGATTTTCCAGGCAAGAGTGCTGGAGTGGGTGCCACTGCCTTCTCCGCAAGACAGTATGACACTTGCACAAAAAACAGAGACACAGATCAATGGGACAGGACAGAGTACTCATAAATACACCCACACACTTACAGTTAGTGTGACATACTGAATACATATATATGACATACAAGAGTATATAATGGAGAAAAAGGAGTCTCTTTAATGAAAAGTGACTGGAAAACTGGTCAATCATATGTAAAAGAATGAAATTAGAACATTCCCTAACATCATATACAAAAATAAACTTTAAATGAATTAAAGACCAAAATGTAAGACTGGAATCCATAAAATTCCAAATGGACAACATGCGAAGAACACTCTGACTTAGATCACAGCAAAAATTTTTTGATTCTGTTTTATAAAGCAAAAGAAATAAAAGCAAATGGAACTTAGTTAAAATTAAAAGCTATTGGACAGTGAAACAAATGAACTCATGAAAAAGACAACCTACTGAATGATAATATGTTTACACGTAATAAGACAATTAATATCTAACATACAAACAGCTCATGTAACTCAACATTAAAAATAAAAGCAGACAACCTGATTAAAAAATGGGCAGACCCTGAATAGACAATTTTCCAAAGAGGATATGCACATGAGTAACAGGCACATGAAAAGATGCTCAACTCTGGTAATCAGAGAAATGCAAAGCAAACCATATGAAATATCATCTTACACCTGTCAGAATGACTATCATCAGAGTATCTATAAATAACTAATGCTGGTGAGGATGTGGAGAAAAGGGAGCCCCTACAATGTTGGTGGAAATGTAAATTGGTACAAACATTGTGGAAAAGAGTATGGAGGTTTCTCAGAAGACTAAAAATAGAATTACCACATGACCCAGCAATTCCAATATTTGAAGAAAACAAACTCATTAATTCATAAAAATATGGACCCCAATGTTCAGAGCAGCATGATTTACAATCGGCAATATACAGAAGCAGCTTAATTAGGTGTCCGTCAACAGATTAAAGAAGATGTAGTATGTATATGGAGAAGGCAATGGCAACCCACTCTAGTACTCTTGCCTGGAAAATCCCATGGACGGAGGAGCCTGGTAGGCTATAGTCCGTGGGGTCTCGAAGAGTCGCACACAACTGAGCTACTTCACTTTCACTTATCACTTTCATGCACTGGAGAAGGCAATGGCAACCCACTCCAGTGTTCTTGCCTGGAGAATCCCAGGGACAGAGGAGCCTGGTGGGCTGCCGTCTATGGGGTCGCACAGAGTCGGACAAGACTGAAGCGACTTAGCAGCAGCAGCAGCAGTATATATATGTACATGTATGTATGTATATATATATATAGTGTGTATATATACGTATGGTATATGATATACATGGTATATATGTGCTACATATAGGGTATATATATTTATATATGGTATGTGTGTATATATATTTATACACACACACACACAATGGAAAATTACTCATCTGTAAAAAAGAATGGTAGTTTTCTACTTTCAACAACGTGCTAAATGAAATAAATCAGACAAAGAAATAAAAATACTGATTATATTACTTATATGTGGAATCTAAAAAACAAACTAGTGGATATAACTAAAAATAAGAAGACTCACAGATACAGAGAACAAATTAGTGGTTACCAGTCAGAAGAGCAGAGGGGCAACACAGGAGTGGGGGATCAAGGAGTACAAACCAATATGTGTAAAACAAGCTACAAGGACATATTGTACAATTCCTACAAGGGAATATAGCCAATATTTTATAACAACTGTAAATGAATTAAAACCTTTAAAAATTGTGAATCACTGTATTGTACCCCTTAGTTTATATAACACTGTACATCAGCTATACTTCAAAAAAGGTGAAAAAAAAATTAAGTGGGCCTACTTCAAACTAAAATTCTTCTGCACAATAGCAAAGAAAACTATTAATAAATGAAAAGGCCACCTACTAGAGAAAATATTTGAAAATCATATCTGATAAGGGGTTAATATCCAAAATATATAACAAACTCATAAGGTTCAACAGCAGACAAAACAATCTGATTAAAAATGGGCAGAAGATTTGAATAGATATTTTTCTAAGAAAGAAGTACAGATGGTCAACCAGGTACAGGAAAATGTGCTCAACATCACTAATCATCAGGGGTATGCATATCGAAACTACAAAGAGATATCACCTCATACCTACTAGAATGGCTATTTGGCTATTATTTTTTAAAAAACGAGAAATAACAAATTTTGTCAAGGTTATAGAGAAAAGGGAATTCTTTTGGGAATACCTGGTGGGAATATAAAATGCTGCAGCCCCTATGAAAAACAGTATGGAGATTCCTCAAAAAATAAAAATGGAGTACAGTCACTATGTAAAATCATAGTGAGGTGTCTCAGAAAACTAAGAGTATTACCATATGATCCAGCAATGCCAACCCTGGGAATATACCAAGACAAGACTATAATTCAAAAAGATACACACACCTCTATGTTCAGAGTAACACTGTTCACAATAGCCAAAAACATGGAAACAGTCGACAGATGAATGGATAAAGAAGATGTACTGCATATATACCATGAGACACTACTAAGCCATAAAAAAGAAGGAAATAATGCCATTTGCTGCAATATGGACACATTATCCATATCTAGAGATCATGATATCTAGAGATATCTAGAGATTATCATCCTAAGTGAAGTTAAATCAGAAAGAAATACCATATGATATCACTTGTAATGTGGGATCTAAAATATGGCACAAATAAACCTATCTACAAAACAGGAACAGACTCATAGACACAAAGAACAGACTTGTGGTTACCAAGAGAGAGACGAGGGAGAGGAACAGCTCAGAAGTCTGGGTTTGATAGATGCAAACTATCAGTAATACATTCAGAATGAAGAAACAATAAGGTCCTAATATATATAGCAAGGGAACTATACTGAATATCCTGTAATAAACCATAATAGAAAATAATATAAAAAAAGAATGTATATATGTGTGACATGGGGCCACTTTGCTGTAGAGAAGAGATTGGCACAACACTGTAAACTAACTACATTGTAAATCAACTATACGTCAATTAAAAAACAAATGGAATTTGAACAACCACATGATCCAGTTTTTGCAATTCTGGGTATTTTTCTAAAGGAAATAAAACAACTTGAAAGCTGTTTGAAACTGTTGAAACGTAATTTGAAAAGATATATGCATCTCTATGTTAATCATAGGACAATTTACATTAGTCAAGTCATGGAAGCAATGTAAGGGTCAATGTATTATATAAATAGTATACAGGTACAACAGAATATTATTAAGTCATAAAAAAGAATGAAATCTCGCCATTTGTGACAACATGGATGTGCCTTGAGGGCACTGCACTAGGGGAAATAAATGAAAGAATGACAAATACACTGTTTCACTTATATATGAATCTTAAAAAAAGAAAAACAGAACAACTCCAAAACAAAAAAACACGAGCTCACAAAGACAGAATAGAGACTGTGGCTGCCAGAGGTAAGGATTGGGAAGTAGGCAAAAGGTGCAAAACTTTAGTTATAAAATTAATAAATTGTGAGGATGTAATATATAGTATAGTAATTATAGTTAGCAATACAGTATTGTATATTTAAAAGCTGCTAAGAAAGATTTTAAAAGTTCTTACCATATGACAAAATTTTGTAACTACGAGAGGTATTAACTAAGTTTATTGTGGTAATTACTTCACAATATATATACATACCAAATCATTATGTTTTACACCTTAAACTAACACAATGTTGTCAATTATATCTCAATACTAGAGAAAAAAATTAAATTTAAATATATAGATTCTTAGGTCAAAAATCATGAAATTTGAGTCTAAGATCTCTCCTCTTACCCATAAGTATATGCCTGGGTCATGATTTTGTGATCTTTAATATAATAATGGTTACCTCAATAGCCCTTAAGATCTCCCAAGATCTACCATGTCTAAAGCTACAGATATCTAATCAAGTGCCCTCCCTAGCTAATGGTCACCAGCTCAGAAACATCTCTGGGCTTAGGTCTGCACTTCCTTTAAGCTTCCTTTCTCATATTAAGCTCCCTTTCTCATGGAGCATTTCTTGCCTATACCTGTTGCTTTCATGTGTGGCCTTGTGTCTTTTGCTTCCTATACATTGGCAGCTCAAGTTGGGACCATCATTTTGAATCTGGCCTGTCTTGAACTGTGCTTCTGGTAACTCTCCCCTGGGCTCCACACACTTCATCCAGTTGATTAGCAGTGATGTGACCTATGCTCTCCTCTGGAACCAGTGTTCCCTGACTACCACCTGCTTATCTTGTCTCATGGGCAGGAGAACGACAATGTTCTACTGTCATCCTAGTTGGATGGTACTGAATTTTAACTGGCCCTTCAAATTATATTTTTAGTGATTTTTAATTAAGCATTCAGAATATGACTGTTTTAAACTAGTTTATACTCAAAGTAAGCCTGAGATAAAATGGGAGCTGGGTGATGTAGAATAGTCACTTGTTTGGCTATCCAGGAAGCCAAGTTTAATTTTAGCCTTGAGAGAATTTGAAATGATTATAATTAAATGAGCATTAAAGCCCAGAAGTGAAAAGACACTTTTTTTTAAAAAGCACACCCATTCATTTAGCATCAATTCACTACTGGCAGTTCATTCTCCCAAATGTTCTACCACTGAACATGCATACAGAGTCAGAGTGAAATATTTCTGGAAGAGTTCAAACAACTTGGAAGTAGGTCATTGCTGGGGATATAGATACTATATTTGACTTGAATATCTACAGAAATGTATAAAATGTGTATGTATTTGTAGAGAAGATTATATTGTTTCATGTATTTTAATTTGGGATGTGCAGTGATGGGATAGTTGTTGTACAATGATTGCAGGGTACACCCTGTGCATGGTGTTGGGCTTCAGTACAAATGTTGGGTAACAACCACTCTTGAGCTTGGGCTCCAAGTTAATTTGAAGTGCATGCCAGAAAAATTGGCAACCATTTCACAGTTGCTTCAAAATGCTACGTAAGTTCTGCTTCCATCTAAAATCATGCCCTGACTGAAGAATGTCAATTGTATCATGATCTGAGTTTTCTTGAAAAACAGATATGACTGGCACTTTAGTGTGGTAGTCCTGCAAAGAACTAAACGGTGTTATTGTAAGATTTAGGGGGAAAAAAAACAGCCAACATTGGTTCAAAATGGGCTTGGAATTTCCAGTAGAAAATGAAAGCAAAGACTCTTAACATAAGCATGTTATTGTCAACAGTGGCATCTCTATTAAGCTTGTTCTCTTACCTAAACTCTCCTATTACTGTCCTCTCTCAAGTTTGTCATACCCACCGCCCTGGCAGTACAAACATTCCACTGTAAAATCTGCCAAACAGGGCAGCTGATTTCCTATATCTTCTGACACATGTTGCTCTTTAATATCAGCCTGTCAGAACACCTAAGAGAAAGGCATTTGCTTTTGTGCTTAGAGCTGAGGCTAGGACTACTGTGCACATACTGTAATTGTTAGCCTTACCCTGCTATGAAATTCTGCCTTTAGGAACCATAGAATCTGTTGCTGGAAAATGCTATTGGCATAAATCTATCATGCTAATTAGATTGCATACATCTTGGTGGAGCTAGTTATTGTAAAAAAACATTTTTCCTGGTGTGAATCTTCTTTAATTTCTTTTAATGACAAGTTGTTTTAAAATGTATATTGGATTTTCCTCTGCCACAATCAAGTGATACCTGCATAGAAATCAAGAAAAATATTTTTGGCCTGATTTGTCTTGATTATATTCTATTCTTGTGGGATATATATGCCTCAAGAGAGGGAAATGGCAACCCATTCCAGTACTCTTGCCTGGAAAATCCCATGGATGGAGGAGCCTGGCAGGCTACAGTCCATGGGGTCACTAAGAATCAAGAACACGACTGAGCGACTTCACTTTTACTTATCACTTTCATGCATTGGAGAAGGAAATGACAACCCACTCCAGTGTTCTTGCCTGGAGAATCCCAGGGATGGGGAGCTTGGTGGGCTGCCGTCTCTGGGGTCTTACAGAGTCGGACACGACAGAAGCACCTTAGCAGCAGCAGCAGCATTCATCTTAACTTTGTCTTACCTTAGAAGGAATGTTCCTTTTGGTTTAAAAAATGTGATTGACTTTGGGAATTTCAGGGTGACATACTGGACAGTCTCATTTACCAAAGATGGTTTTCGTGGCACCCCATGGGTAAGTCATTGAGCTTTTATGTTCTCTCTTCTTATCTGATTCTCTTGTGGTATATGTTTATGGAAAGCCTGACGGCAGTTTATTAATATAAGGGATGTTCTCATAAAAGAGTGTAGCTAATTTTATAACAAATACAACAGAACTTCTAAAACCAGTCAGTGTGGCATATTCATATAGTCAGCTTGGGAGAATGTGGACTAATCCCAAACACTTTCTTTGGAACGCCTACAGAAGGTACAGCAGCACATGCTTTTATCCCCTGAGTAGTCTATTTTAGTATTTGAAATGAAAAAGTCACACATGATCACAATAACAAACAAAAGTATCTAAAATACAAATGATGACCACACACATACACCCGAACAACTTATTTTAACCCCTGGCTTAACTCCTCCTTGAGGAGGCTAATTTTAGTATCTCAGTTTATAATCATTTCACAGTTTTCACTTGCTCTTAAAACTTAAACACTGTATATGTGGATTTATCATTTTTAAGGAGAATGTATAGATAATATATATTCTTTAACTTGTTCTTTTCCCTTCAACAATATATCATGGGTATGGGCAGGTTTACCATGAAATCAATGAACCATGAACTTAGGGTTCTTTACTTTTATGGGCCTTTTCTAAGGCTTTGAAAAGGAGAGTTCTGAGCAATTTTTAAAATGTTTCCTTTTCTATTTTTAAAGGAGGCCCTTGATTATTTTAATGCACCAGGTCCTATAAAATATGGATCTATTTCTGAGCTTAAATATCTCTAGGCCAGTAGATCTGGTCTATGAACATACTTATTGTTCTAGTATCCTCATGACTATGAATCTTTCTGATGGAACTGTCAAATCTACAAAGAAAGGCATACAAAGATTATTGTAACATTTTAAAGGAAATACAAATAGGACAATCTGGATTTTTTATCACTTGTGCATGTGTACTCAGTTATGTCTGACTCTTTGCAACACCATGGACTGTAGCCCACCAGGCTTCTCTGTCCATGGGATTATCCAGGCAAGAATACTGGAGGGGATTGCCATGTCCTCCTCCAGGGGATCTTCCCAACCTGGGGACTGAACCCAGGTTTTTTGCATTAGCAGGAGAATTCTCTACCACTGAGCAACCTGAGGGGGAAAGTTAAAAAATCATGGTACTACCACACATTGAATACATGTGTTTTGCATTTTCTAAGTGACGGCAAATTGTTAGTTTCTAAAGATAGATTTGATTTTTGGAAACAAAAGATATTTAGAGTCTTGTGAAAACTAGAGGAGACACTGCAATAGTATTGTTAAGTCCGACTCTGTGTGACCCCATAGACGGCAGCCTACCCGGCTCCCCTGTCCCTGGGATCCTCCAGGCAAGAACACTGGAGTGGGTCGTCATTTCCTTCTCCAATGCATAAAAGCAAAAAGTGAAAGTGAAGTCGCTCAGTCATGTCCTACTCCTAGAGACTCCATAGACTGCAGCCTACCAGGCTCCTCCATCCATGGGACTTTCCTTTTGTTAAAATTAGAATATGACTGTGAAGTCATTGGATTATTTTATTTGGCCAAATCCTCCTACCAACAGGCATGCATTGATAACTTGCTTTGTTTCAGGTTTTCTGGTGGATAACACTGGGCCCCATTTTTGAAAGTGGAAATAACATTTGCATGACAATCCCAGTTTAATGCAGAGTGTCAGATAGCAGACACTCAAGGAGTCTTTTGTAAAAGAATAAGAAAGTAAGAGATCAGATTTGTAGTTACAGAAAGAAAGCCATGTTACAGTGGGGGAAATAAATGAAGGTCATCAAAAGATACTAAATTTCTGGATATATGATTATAAGTTTAATAATAGGGGTGTAACATACACATGATAACTATAGTTATTGTTTTGTGGCATATTTGGAACTTGTTAAGAGAGTACATCCTAAGAGTTCTTATCACAAGGAAAGAAACTTTTCATTTTTTTCTTAATCTATATGAGATGACGGATGTTAACTAAACTTATTGTGGTAATCATTTCAAATACTGTATGTCAAGTCATTATGGTGTACATGTTAAACTTATGCAGTGCTGTAGGACAACTATATCTCAATAAAACTAGAAGAAAAACAAGTGAATCAATACAATGCTGTGATGGTATTATGTATATGGTATCATAAGAACCCTAAAGAAGGAGAGATGTTTATTACCTAGGAGTGTCAGACAATGCATACTTCACAGAGGATATGATGTTTGAGCTTAAAGACAAAGAGAAATTGAAGGGGAAGAAAGAGTGACAGAAAACATTTTGGTTAGAAAGAAGTAGAATATAAAAAGCATATATGTGCAAAATTTGACTTGTATTAATTGAGTTTAAGGTACAGGGTCTGTACATGACTAACAGAGGCTGGGATTGAAAATGTTAGACAGTTGCCCAAAGGCAAGTAGTTCTCATTTTATATTCTTATACTGTATCTTATTTTCCTTCCTCAGTGGTCTTTTTTAGAATAAAATTTCTCTATTGGATAAACTTCGTGTACCACACTTAGCTAACATTTCCCTCTAGTGTTCTTTAAAATAATATTCAGTTTTTCCCTGGAGCATTCTACAAGGTGGTTGCTACCAAAGGTAAGAGCAAAATTGAAATACTCGTAGGAAATCAGGTTCCTGAAAAAAGGTAACACACAAATAGCAACTAGAAAATTCAGCACAGTGTCTTCATTATTGAACTTCAAATTTGAATCTGCTTGCTATTAACTGAGTTAAAAAATAAAATCACAGTTTTAATTAAAAAATATGTATATAACTTTGAAAATAATACTCTTTCATATGTCTTTTTATAGAGGACAATTCTTGACCTTTAGAGTCAAAATGCCCTGGTGGTAGTTACTTAAGTTCTCTGTTATAGCAAACAGAAAGTTCATGTAGTTTAAATGAGATACTAATAGGTAAGATGTTTAGTATGTGTTGGGGACTGATATAAGTATTTAAGTCGTTTATCCTCATGATGACTCCAAAGCTGAGGACCGTTATCTTCTGCTCCATTTATAAATGAAGCATTGAGAGAGAAAACCATAATTCAAAAAGAAACACGTACGCCAATGTTCATTGCAGCACTATTTAAAATAGCCAGGGCATGGAAACAACCTAAATGTCCATCAATAAAGGAATTAATAAAGAAGATGTGGTACATATTTATAATGGAATATTGCTCAGCCATAAAAAGGAACGAAACTGGGTTATTTGCAGAGACGTGGATAGACCTAGAGATGGCCATTCAGAGTGAAGTAAGTCAGAAAAACAAATATTGCATATAAATGCATATATGTCAAATCTGAAAAAAAACTGGTAGAGAGAATCTTATTTACAAAGCAGAAATAGAGGCACAGATGCAGGTAGCCAACATATGGATACCAGTGGGGAAAGGGAAGGGGTGGGAGGTATTGAGAGATTGGGATTGACGTATATACACTATTGATACTATGTATAAAAGTAGATTATTAATACTAATGGGAACCTACTGTATAGTAGGGGGAACTCTACTCAATGCTCTGTGGTGACCTAAATGGGAAGGAAATCCAAAAAAGAGGGCATACATAAAGTTGATTCACTTTGCTGTACAGCAGAAACTAATACAAGATTGTTAAGCAACTATACTGCAATAAAGATTCAAAAGAAAAAATGAAATGATACAATAAAAAAATAAATGAGGCACTGGGAAGTTAAACAAGTCTCCAAAGAGAATAAAACAGTGAATGACGAAGCCAGAATCTGAACCCCACATGGCCTGGTTCTGCAGCCAGGCTGTGAACTACAGGCCCTGCTGCCCATCTGAAACAATGAAAGCTACGAGACAGGGCCTGACATATTACGAGTGCTTAATATCTAGTGGCTCTTAGTGCTACGCTAGAGGACAGAATATTTTCAATCCCTATCTGCAAGCAAACATAGTCATGGATTTGCTATGGCTGACTCTTGTTGTCTATGTTAAAAGTCTGGTATTAAAATGGAGCTCCGTGACAATAAGTCTGCAAAGTTACATCTAACATGCTCCCAGTACAAGAATTTTAAGAATTCCTCCTTGATCCTTGGGTAGAATTTAGAACACAGAGAACAGTGACTAGATTGTGAGTGCTTTAGATACTCTCTCCTAAGAATGACTTCTTTCAGTTTGTCTCCCACATCCAGATTGAGGAAGAAGCCATATGCTTTGGAAACCAGATCAGCAGATGGCTTGTTTGGCGACCTATTGCATAAACTGAAGAAATGAAAAAAAAGTTTTCCTGCCTGGAAAACATGTTCTGCCACTGGCACCCAAATACCTACCTTCTGCGTACAGAGGGATGCCGGGTGTTTATCAGGAGGGCATCCAACATTCTTAAGACAGTTTTATATAAGTGAAAGAGGAGTGGGAAAGTAGAGACAGTTCTTGTGAAATGGAAAACTAGTTAAGTCTTCCTTTCTGTGAAACATGACACCACCCTGAAACCCAGCAGGGCTTCCTGTGTGAAGTTCACAGCCAAAAACAGTGGCAGAATAAGAAGCACGTTCATATTAACTGCCCCATTTAACTTCCATAATCTGGTGTGTCATAGATTGCTTCTAGAGAACAAATGAGTGTTAACAAGTGCTGGTATTTAAACAGAAAAGGAGAAATCCGTATATTAAAATGAGAGGAAAATCTAAAAAATTGAAAAAATATAACAAATTTCAGGTGGTAATTGTCATGCCTTGGTGAAGAGCAAGTCCTTTCAGATAACTCAAATATTTTTGTGTCTAAGACCAAGGGGAGGGAAAGTCTATCACATTTTAATGATATCTATTAATTTGGTTCTACTTCATAAATTCATTGGAGGAGAGACTTGGTTTTAAGTTGAAATGATCTGACATGGTCTTGAGCAGGCTAGTAGCTCATATTTAAATTAATGATGCTGTTTTAGAAGTCCCAGACCTAGTATCTTAAATATGTTAACACATTAATTACCTGGAGGATAGAAGAAATATGTCATTGATAACAGCCTAATAGACAAAGTTGTTTTTAGCAGAGATTGATAGAGATTTTGTCATGTGCAGGAATTATCACAACAGCCTCCACTTTGGTGCCTCAGCATCTTCTCTTATCTCTCTCTAAACAAATCTCCACACAATAATGAGTTTTAAGAAATCTAAACCTGATCATGTCACTCCCTGCCTATCCTTTGATGAATTCCCATTTGTCCTATGGTTTACATAATCTTCCTTCTGTTTGATTTTTATATCACTTGCCCTCTCCAGTCTCCTACCTCCCAGAGTTAGATTCTGTCTGTTGGAGTGTTCTTTCCTCCAAGCACCTCCTTTTCCTTATTAAGTTACTTTCTAGTTCTAGCCCAGCCTCCTGTGATCTCTCAACTATGTCTAGAACCTCTTATTATTGGCCTCCACAATAGCTATACCTCTCTCCTGCAATATGTTCAACTGCCTGTCTTCCCCGTTAGACTATATATTGCCAAGGATAAACACTGAATATTGTGCTCAATAAGAAGTTTACTGACTGAATGGAGTTTGTAGCTTAAGGAATAGGACAGTGAAGGAGGGGTAATAAGGTAGGGAGGGGGCTTCAGTATGAGCAGAGACACAGAGGTCTGGAGCACATGGCAAGCCTCTGAGCTTGTGACACTTGGCCATCCTTAGTTGCGTTAAGAGAGGGAGGAGGACAAAAGGGCTGATCTTACAGGACTCATTCTACTCTATGATTTTCTGCATGTGGCATGTGTATTTACAACTCCCAGAGGAAAAAGTCCAGTCTATGGTTGCAAACTGAACAATGATTTGGACACACAAAGAGACATGAAGGCAATGCTCTGCACTTAGAAAAAAGATTCTGGGATTTAATATGAAAACTTTCAGTAAGCACAGACCAATGACATGCACTTGATGGATATTCAATAACTGAGTTATTGTTGCCTAGAAAGGATGCGGCAAACTCTAAGAATCTCTCCACCACTATTATCTTTTCAAGCGTACCCTCCTCCACGAGAACGTTTAAGTCTGAAGGCTATTACCTGCAATCACAAAATCTGTGCCACAGAGCAGCACCTGACAGGAGTTATAACGGTCCTTATTATACTAATGCTGAGTCACTGGATAAGGAACCACAAAATCTAAGGTTAGATATGAAAAATGTAGGTTCTAGCTTACAACAAGTATGTTTTCATTTGGGGATACTACACATTTCTTCACAGTGGAGTTATGTTAACGAAAAGCCATTTCACAGAGCTGAATTATCCTTCTTTGCACATTTGTAATGGGATTTAGTTCTTAGCCAAACAAGGATCAGGTTAGAGCCATTCCTTATTAATCAGATTTTTTTTGAAGATTTGATCTTTCTGGTCATTGGCATCATTCACATGAGTGAGCCACAAATATTTTAATTATTTTCTATTTACCACGTGGCGTTGACGCTGGCAACAGGAGGGGTAGTCGATTTTGATGCTGCAGAACCTGCCTAACATATCACTGTGATATTTACTTTTCTTTTTCCAAATCTGCAGGGAAATAAATTTATGGATCACTTAACCTTTTGCCCAAGGAACAAATCCAAGTAAGTTCTGAATTAATATTGCTCTGAGGATACAAAGTGAGGTCTGGTTTTCAAAGCAAGGCTGAGGGTTAAGGCCACAGTCGAGGTGATAAGAGGCAGAACTGCCTGTCCTCACCTGAATTAAATGATTGCTCTAGTCCTAAGAATATTTGCATAGAATCCTTTTTCTCTTGCTTTGCTTTGTTCAGCCTATATGAAGTAACAAACTGCCTACTACTTGGAATCAGAGTTCCCCAAGGCCAGAAAAATGACAGTCACCTATGTCCCATCGCAGAGGCACAGACACTGAAGCTCCTTCCTCAACCTGGAGACTCTTGATCTGGCCTCACTCATAAAATCTGGCTGTACTCAACATCAGAAGGTATGGCAAATGCATCTATTGTAGATGGTTCTGATTTCTACATTATATTCCAAAGCTTGCCAAATATGCTGTAAATGTGAGGTTCCAGCTTCCTGTTCAAATAATAAAATCTCTTGGGCATTCTGAAAATATTTTACTCAAAATGGAAAATGTTGGCAGAGAAGAAGCAACCATTTTTGAGAATTATGCCTTCCTGTATCTCACACTCTGTGTATGAAGAACTTGCCCACATGAAAAGGCATCACTGCTCTTTCATACTTGGAATAACTTTCCCAAAACAAAAGTACCCCTTGATTTTGCTGTTACCAAAGATTTGATGTGATGTAGGAACTGTTGAAAATTTAGCTTTGGTATCCATTTTCTTAATAGTAACTGGGAATTTAAAACTATTTAGAAATGACACCTGCTTTGTGACTTCCTTTGAACCATCCCCTGAACACACAGTATTCTTTAAACCATGTGATAATCAATACCTTGAAGGGTACTGCTTTTCAGAATTGTTGTCACTAAGCATAGCAATTTTCTTGAAAAAAAAAAAAGTGCCATTCTGTTTTCCCTTGCAAAGAGAAAAAGGGGTTTGACAGACACAGCAGTACCAATAATTCCCTTAGGATCCGGAGGAAGTGCATAGTGATAATCCATCCTAGAGGATGCAGTGGCAAACAGGACCCTTTACCCCTAGTTTACTGAAACTGCCTTTTATAAATTTTTCTCTGGAGAGTAAGAACCAATTATATTAATGTAGATGTGGAAGCGATAACTGATTTCACATCATGGAAAACATCCACTGAAAATGGTGATGCAAACTGTAGTGACCCCATTCAACTGCTGCAGCCTGAACATATTGTGGTGTTTATCATGTCCATTCTGTGATTTCAAGTCACAACTGCCATGAAAAAATGTTTTGGGGATCCTGAGAGCCTCCCAGTCATCTCAAATTGAAGGTGGGCTCTGTTTAAATTTCCTTATAAGCTGATGTATCTCTGCTTTAGAAATAAATTAAACAATGTATATATCAGTAAATTACCTCTGGAAACGGACTCTAATAGGGTTTGTACTTTTTTTATTAAAAAATAAAATAGAAGAACCTTGGGTCCCATTCTGTTGCTTCTTTTCTGCATATTAAAACTCTCATCATTAACAGTTCTTGAACAATAAAGCAGGAGCAATCACACAGGACTACATAAAATGAATTTCAGTAGGGTTCAATAGAACCATTTCAGAAAATTGTTTTAGCCATTTTCTTTGAGATTGCCAGTAACTAGAAATGCTCTTCAAATATTAACATTTTGCAAAGCCTGAAATTTCACGTGATACTTATTGGGTAAAAAGATATTTCGTTTCTATCCCATGAGCGCCAATAATGGAATCGGTGCTATTTTAAATATTGTCACTATAGGTCTCAGACTTAAGCTCTGTCTCGTTTAAGACAAAGTGTTGCTTAAATTTTGTTGGATAATGCCACATATCTAGCCTTATTCACCATCATTTTACCACTTTGCTCTATCCTTGCCTTCCACTTTGCTGACAAAATATTTACTAAATTGACCATTCTTTTATTTAGTTCTTCATTTAACAATAATAATTTGTTATGGGTCAGACACTATACTTGGATCTAGAAATGCAGTGTTTATAAGATCAGTCTCTGCTCTTGTAAAATTCAGGGTCAAAACCATTCATACCTTGTCTCCTGGCTGCCTGGGCTCTCTTGAGCTATACACATGGTTGAGGCAATTTGAATGTTCTTTCTGAAAGGTCCCCAGAAACAGAAGGGTATTGAAGGGTAATTCTTTTCTATCTTTGGTATGAATCCTCTGAAAATGCTTAAACCATGACAGAAGAAGGATAAGCCCACCTGGCAAGCCAAATTACCATAATCAATCCTGATGATCAATGTTATTGCACTCAGGTTTCCCTTAACAGAATTGGAGTAGAATAGGAAAAGGAGTACGTCAAGGCTGTATATTGTCACCCTGATTATTTAACTTATATGCAGAGTACATCATGAGAAATGCTGGGGTGGATGAAGCACAAGCTGGAATCAAGTTTGCAGGGAGAAATTTCAATAACCTCAGATATGCAGATGAGACAACCCTTATGGCAGAAAGCAAAGAAGAACTAAGGAGCCTCTTGATGAAAGTGAAAGAGGAGAGTGAAAAAGTTGGCTTAAAGCTCAACATTTAGAAAACAAAGATCATGGCATTCAGTCCCATCACTTCATGGGAAATAGATGGGGAAATAGTGGAAATAGTGGCAGACTTTATTTTAGGGGGCTCCAAAATCACTGCAGATGGTGATTGCAGCCATGAAATTAAAAGATGTTTACTCCTTGAAGGAGTTCCCTGGTGGCTCAGATGGTAAAGCGTCTTGCTTATAATGTGGGAGACCTGAGTTCTATCCCTGGGTCGGGAAGATCCTCTGGAGAAGGAAATGGCAACCCACTCCAGTACTCTTGCCTGGAAAATCCCATGGACGGAGGAGCCGCAAAGAGTCAGACATGACTGAGTGACTTCACTTCACTTCACTCCTTGAAGGAAAGTTATGACCAACCTAGATAGCATATTAAAAAGCAGAGACATTACTTTTCCAACAAAGGTCTGTCTAGTCAAGGCTATGGTTTTTCCAGTGGTCATGTATGGATGTGAGATTTGGACTGTGAAGAAAGCTGAGCGCCAAAGAATTGATGTGTTTAAACTGTGGTGTTGGAGAAGACTTTTGAGAGTCCTTTGGACTGCAAGGAGATCCAACCAGTCCATCCTAATACTAATGCATATATATAGAATTCAGGAGATCAGTCTTGAGTGTTCATTGGAGGGGCTGATGTTGAAGCTGAAGCTCCAGTGCTTTGGCTACCTGATGTGAAGAACTGACTCATTGGAAAAGACTCTGATGCTGGGAAGGATTGAAGGCGGGAGGAGAAGGGGACGACAAAGAGTGACATGGTTGGATGGCATCACCAACTCAATGGATTTGAGTCTGAGTAAACTCCAGGAGTTGGTGATGGACAGGGAGGCCTGGCGTGCTGCACTCCATGGCATCACAAAGAGTTGGACTCGACTGAGTGAACTGAACTGAACTGAGACAAAGGGGTCAAAAACCGCTAGATCCATGCTAGGTTTCTTCTGGAACTGATCTAGAAGGATCTTTCCTCATCTCTTTGTTTAGTTCTAATAAGCTTGGGAAAAATCTGATGGGCCTCAGATTTCTCAGCCTCTATATAGTATATCGAAACCAGTTCTGGGGTGAATCTGAACTCACAAGGATAGTATTCAGTTCAGTTCAGTTCAGTTGCTGAGTCGTGTCTGACTCTTTGCGACCCCATGAATCACAGCATGCCAGGCCTCCCTGTCCATCACCAGCTCCTGGAGTTCACTCAGACTCACGTCCATCGAGTCAGTGATGCCATCCAGCCATCTCATGCTCTGTCGTCCCCTTCTCCTCCTACCCCCAATCCCTCCCAGCATCAGAGTCTTTTCCAACGAGTCAACTCTAGGATAATGTTAGGATGGGGCAACTCTCACAAGGGAACTCTGCTCAGATATTCAAGTCTGGGAGTGGTCCTTAGGAGTACATAGGAAGAATATGGGCCTAGGAATCACACTGCCTGAAGGTTCTTAACAGCTCTGACACTTAACAAGTTTTGCAACTTAGTTCTCAAATTTCCTGTAGGGCTGGAGAAAGCAAGGCATTAAGGTTGGAGATTAAATATCTCAAATTTCCCCTTCTATAAGATTGGAAAAAGTAATTCATTAAATTGGGAGATTAAATATCTCACAAATAAGTATATGTAGCTCAGGATATCCAATGAATACCCTCTCTATCTTTTTTCCTTTCTGTATTACTTTGTCTGACTGTAGAGCTGGTTGCATAGGAAATTATTCAGAACTATCACATCAGATACTTGGAAAACACACATGAAGAAGCAGATTTTGATGCAGTAATGTACACAAAACAATGTATCCATTTTCAAAGGAAATGCACCATTTGCAAGGATGATTCACAAGTGGCTATCTGGTGTCAATCTAACCCAGAGTTCAGCAACCTGCGGCAGGTAAGCCAGACGGTGGTGTGATGAGCCAAGACGCTGGGCATGTTGCCATTCCCCAGGTGGAAAAAACTCCAGACTCACTGCCAATCTGAGCCTGGCAGAATGAGTCGTGAGTTTCTCTAACTGCTGCTGCTCCTTCTATTACACAACTGTCCTTAGAGAGCAAGGAAAAACCTGACCGAGTGAAAGCAGACGCTTGTTTCCTGGAACTGAGACCGAGGGCACGGTATCCTTGGAACTTGTTTAATCATTCTCACGGGCTGGGAAGATCCCTGAAGGAGGGCATGGCAACCTACTCCAGTATTCTTGCCTGGAATCCCATGGACAGAGGAGCCTGGTGGACTACAGTCCATAGAGTTGCAAAAATTTGGACATGACTAAGCATACATGCATTGCAGTAGATAATGACGAGAAGCACCACCCACCCTTTTTTTTTTTTTTTTACTGCTGAAAACCAATAAGGAAGCATTTAACTCCAATGGCTATTGGCAGTCTTCTCAAAAGAGATGAAGTCAATAGAACAGAAATAACTACAGAGCAGAGATACAGGAATGAATTAAGTGGCACCACTGGTGATATTATTAAGACAATGCCCTCTGGCTCCTATCACACTTCTGAATGTGCAAACCAATGTACTTTCTCACTATATAAGTCAGTTTGGTTTGAAGTTCTTGCTATTTGAAGCCAAATTATCCCTGACTTGTCTGTTTTACTAGTTTCTTATTGCTGCTATCACCATTATCACAACATAATGACTTAAAACATAGCAATTCATTACAACTGTAGAGACCAGAAGTCTGCAACGGGTCAGAAGAGCTACATTCCTTTTAGAGTCTAGGGGAGAATCCACTTTCTTCTTTTATTGGCTCCTACAGGCTGCCTGTCAGCTTCACTGGTAGCTCAGCTGGTTAAGAATCTGCCTGTAATGCAGGAGACCCCCGTTTGATTCCTGGGTTGGGAGGTTCCCCTGGAGAAAGGATAGGCTACCCATTCCAGTATTCTTGGGCTTCCCTGGTGGCTCAGAGATTGAAGAACCTGCCTGCAGTGTTGGAGACCAGGGTTCCATGCCTGGGTTGGGAAGATCTCCTGGATGAGGACATGCAAACCCACTCCAGAATTCTTGCTTGAGGAATCCCCATGGACAGAGAAGCCCAGTGGGCTAGTCCATGGGGTCACACACACACACAGGCTGCCTGCACTCCTTGGGCTATGTCTTCTTGCTACTTTTATCTTTACTTTTGTCATAACATCTTTTTTTCTGTCTCTGATCCTCCAGCCTCCTCTTACCAGGACATTTGTGTTATATTGAGTCCACTGGATATATCCATGATAATCCATCTCAACATTTCTAATTTAATCACATCTTCAAAGCCCCATTTATGCTATAAGGTAATGTAGCCTCAGATTCCAGTGATCAGAACTATTTTTGTGTGTGCTATTTTTGTGCTTTTATGCTATTTTTTGTGAAAGTGTTAGTCACTCAGTCGTATCCAACTCTTTGAGACTCCATGGACTATAGCCTGCCAGGCTCCTCTGTCCATGGGATTTCCTAGGCAAGAATACCATAGTGGGTTGCCATTCCCTTCTCTAGGGGATCTTCCCAACCCAAGGATAGAAACCTTGGTCTCCTGCATTGCAGGCAGATTCTTTACTGTCTGAGCTATCTTTTGGGGGGGCCATTATTCTGCTGCCACATGTACTCAACAGCCACATGGATCCATTCATAAGGGGAATCTCTGTGGTCTGCTACCAGCAAACACTATTAATATCAAATTTTACATTTGAAAAACATTTCTGGGCTTCCCTGGTGGTCTAGTAGTTAAAAATCTGCCTGCCAATGTGGGGGACATGGTTTCAGTCCCTGGTCCAGGAAGATTCCACATGCTGTGGGGGAACTAACCCTATGTGCCACAATTACTAAAGTTCACACACCATAGAGTCTGTGCTCCAGAACAAGAGAAACCACCACAATGAGAAGCCTGTGCACCGCAATCAGAGAACAGTCCCTTTCTCCAACTACAGAAAGTCCACACACAGCAATGAAGACCCACACAGTCAAATAATGAACAAAATGTTAAATAAAGTACTGTAAAAAATGTTAAAAGATTGCCATTCATGTCATATGATCATTGATGGAACCCCCACATGCTAGCCATCTTGCTCACAAAGGTGGATTTTTCTGGGGGAGAACAGATACATGTATATGTATGGGTGAGTCCCTTGGCTGCTCACCTGAAACTATCACAACACTGTTAGTCAGCCATACCCCAATATAAAATAGAAATCTTTAAAAAAAGAAAGATCTATCTGTCTTTGTTCCTCTTCAAAATGGGAAGACAGAGAAGGAGTAAGAAGACATTTTTAGAGAATATTCAGTATTAGGGGAAGTTGTGTAAACAGAGAAGGACCATCACTCTCATTGCTGGGTTAAGCTTGGTTTGGTTTTAAGGCCTTTTTAGTTGCAGATATGGAAGATACTTTCACTAGTATACTAGATGAGATTACAATAAGAAAAAAAAAAAACCGTGTTAAACTAATCAGTTTCCCATTTGTTTTTTTATTATTTTGAACTTTTTTTTTTTTTTTTTTAATTTCCAGAGGTCTGGTTTCCTTCGGTCAAGCATAGTGTGAGGAAAAGATTAAGATGTTTTAGAAGTGTGGTCTTGCCGGGGTCCAGCCCCGGTGGATCCAGGGAAATTCAAAGCGTGGATGGGGTAGGCGAGGAAAACTTATTTGTTTATTAATATAAGAACATACGATTAGATTAGGGAGAAATAGTGTAGTAAGAAAATTAAGTGGAGAAAGAAGGCTGAATAACTTGGTTTATGTGGGAAGCCAATAAAGTTCCAGACAAGGAGCTTGCACCATCTACGTTAGGCCACCGGCATCCTGTTGAATATCAGGGGGTGCCCCGCCTTGGGCTCCCCCTCATGTGGATCTTAAAAGCCGGTACAAGTAAGTATACATGGTGAGCCTCCACGCCCCAGATGGGAATTCAGCCAGAAATTAGAGAGGAGACACGGGGAAAACCAGTCCAGCAACTGTCTCCATCCTCTATTGTTCAGAAGGCCTTTCATACTTTTTGATTATACATGGAGATCAACGGGTAACACAAAGTTATGCAGCGTTAGCAGCCCAGACTCTTATCAACACCAGGCTCTTCTCTCTGCATACCTAGTTGTTTATACACAAGTCTTAGGTAATTTACATCATCTTCCGGCCAAAAGGGCCAATTAACATTTTACAGCCTTTTTTCTTATACGGGTTTGTCAACCAGAAGACTTATTTGTGTTGATCTTCCCAAAGTCTGGTGCCACTCTCAGAAAGCACTAAATAAAGTTATATTCTTACATAGCAAGGACACAAGAGGAGTGCAGTGATATATAACAAAGAGAAAAGTAATTAACTCAAAAGTCTAGTGTTGCTAACATCAAAACTATTATATATCTTTTTCCATATCCAGTTTACATTGATTAACATCCTCCCAGGTGCCTAAAAGATAAAGAATATGGAGGCCTGGCGGCAATCAATGAGTCAACAGTGAAAACCCGTCACCAATATGATTTTTAGCTCTTTAGAAAAGGCTCTGTATCTTTAAGATGCTTTTAAGCTTTGTGCCTCTCATGGTTGGGGGGCTGTAAGCAATTCACAAGCTGTAAGAGGTCCAGGGAACCTGTTAGGCAAGTTAGAGAGCTATCAGAGGGGTTTAACTGAAACATCCCTTTCAAATGCAGAAGACTAAAGCCCTGATTTGACTTTTTTCAGAGAATATCAGAAGAGCAGAGTACAAAAGCCGGCAGATTTTTTGGTTTTGGGGGTACATGCTCAGGAAATTCCAGGGGGAACCCCTGAAGCCTAATCACGTCCTTGCGTTTTGTCAGGCTTCCTTCCTCATGATCTCATGGGCGGGATTCCTCATGCTGGCTCCCGGCATGGTCTGGATAAATTTGCACAATATATTTACAAGCTAATTCATTTCATAATCTATTTTTTTGAAACAATGTTTGCTAAGTTACTAATGTACAGGAAATACATTGCATTCCAGAGGTAATTCAAAGTTAATTAAGAAATCATGGTCTCTTATATTCTAGTTATAGATAGGACAGCTACACAAATAACTAAAATACATTTAATACACCTTAAAATAATGCTGAGTCACTAGGGAAGCCATTTAAAGCTTCTTTTAAAAATTAGTTGAGGTCTAGACACCTAGCAAGTACTAGAGAAAGCAAGTACTCAGCTGAGGCTGCTGTCCCTCCTCTAAATCTTTAACACTCAAGGGGCTAAGATGTCAGTTCTACAACCAATTAAAGGAAAAATGCCCTGATCTAACATGTTCTTGAAGACCCATATTTACACTAACATGCTAACGTGTTTATCTTGAGGGCATTTTGCTATTAAAATCAGATCTTAGAATATAGTGCATCTTTGCACAACACACTAAGAATGCAGGTGACATGCAGCCATCACCTAACAGGATTTCGAGTCATGCAGAGCTCATCTCCACGTACCAGGAAGGATGTACACCAAAAATAAAAGACAGAGCTCCCTAAGGAAGGATTTATTGAGTGCTTACTTAAGAATCAGCGCCTGAAATGTGGGACACCTGGGTTCAATCCCTGGGTTGGGAAGATCTCCTGAGAAGGGAACAGCTAGCTACCCACTCCTGTATTCTGGCCTGAAGAATTCCATGGACTATACAGTCATGGGGTTGCAAACAGTCAGATATGACTGAGTGACTTAAAAATATTGATTGTGGGATTCCCTCATAGCTCAGTTGGTAAAGAATCTGCCTGCAATGCAGGAGACCTGGGTTCTATTTCTGGGTTGGGAAGATCCCCAGGAGAAGGAAATGGCAATCCAGTCTAGTATTCTTACCTCGGAAATCCCATGGACAGAGGAGCCTGGTAGGTTACAGCCTATGGGGTCCCAAGAGTCGGACATGACTTGGCAACTAAAACCAACAAGAACCACACATTGAACTAAATGATTTTGTTTGTGGTGCTTTATTTAATTGAATAAGGTGTGCATCTACTTCAAGGTAACTGGTGCAGAAATCAAATGTTCTATTTCACATAATGATTAGCTGAGTAAATAACTCTAGTGTTGCTCTAGTGTTTGGGATCCCTGATTATTCAACACATTTGCTTTCGGAGATGCAGGTGCAGGCTGCCTCTCCAGAGTTTCATATATTTTGAGAAGTTTATAGTTTCTGACTTTCTTCTTGTCCCCCTTCTATTTTAGAAAGAGTTTATGATGCCAAGTATTTTAGAAGAGAAAGTTTGTTAGGCAACAGGAGCTAGAGGAATAAGCTGGTCAGTGGTTGAAATGTGAGCATATTTTTATCTCTGGAAAATACTCAGGTTAATGTTCTCATGCTGATAGCCTCTAGAATTTCTGGTCCTGTTTAATATCATCAGGTATATTTCATGGTAAGGATTGATTTCAACATCTATCAGATTTTGGATAAATTTGCTTACTTGGGAATTTTATCTGAAGAACGTCATTCTGGATATTTTTAGAGTCATTCCAGATTCCCTCCCTGGCATATTGCCACCAAGCAGACGCTTTGGGATGTTCACTTAAGACAATTAGCATAGAGGCAGTATTTATCAGTCGCCCTTGAAATAAAAACCAGCTGCTATAGTGTACAGTTCCACGTAGGATCTTGCAAGCTGGCCTCAATCTTTCTCTAGCTACTGTTCCTTACAGACTTTGCGTGCTTCTGTTGCCACTTTGTCCTGCTTCATTCCAATTTTGCCTGTTTTTGTCTGTCACTTAACCAACCAACTCAAGAATGAAAATCATCTTTGTTTTCTTTGCCTACATATTCCTGGAATATGGTGAGTTTTGTGTACGTAGTGGATGCTCAAAGTATTATTGCCAAGTGAAGGAACAATTTCACATTCTTTCAATTATGACTACAATTGATGGAACTATTGTTACGAGAAAGTGAAATCAAAACTTCTACTTCATTTATCATTGGCTGCTGCTGCTGCTAAGTCGCTTCAGTCGTGTCCGACTCTGTGCGACCCCATAGACGGCAGCCCACCAGGCTCCCCCGTCCCTGGGATTCTCCAGGCAAGAACACTAGAGCGGGTTGCCATTTCCTTCTCCAATGCATGAAAGCAAAAAGTGAAAGGGAAGTTGCTCAGTCATGTCCGACTCCTAGCGACCCCATGGACGGCAGCCTACCAGGCTCCTCCGTCCATGGGACTTTCCAGACAAGAGTACTGGAGTGGGGTGCCATTGCCTTCTCCATATCATGGCAGGAGATTTAAAAAAAAAAAAAGGTACAGCAAAAATCAATGACTTTCTCCACCTCTGCCTCTTCAGAAAAGAAGGCCCCTCCCATCAAATTTTCACTCCCATCAGCAAAGTCATCTGTCTGTCTGTTTCTGTCTTCCTCTTTCTGAATGACCTAGCAGAACTTTTGAATTAAAAAGTAAGGGTCACTGTTCTAGTGAGGCAGGGGCTTTACTCTGAGATTTCTCTATTCTTTCTTCTACACAATGATTAATAAGTTGAGGCACTGCAAGTCACAGACTGCCTTCAGAATAATATAAAATATTTACATTTTAAAAATTAATAAATTTATTGACTTATCCCATACAAATATACTGTTTGATATTGTTCTAAGAGAATGAGCTGCAATATGAGGTTTAACCATATAATGTGTGGCTCTTATATTTGTTGTCATTACTTTATAGCCATGTCTCATGTAATCAATAGTGTCATGAAAGGAAATGTAATTCAATATTTTTGCATTGGCATGTAGTACCTCCATATCCTCTTCATAATATCTGTTGGTGGTTAAGAAAGTATCATTTAAGTAAAGGTATTATAAAATTGTTCAAATAAATTCTTCATATTATTATTCTGAAAACATTTTTTTTCTGAAGCATCATTTCTTTTTGTTAAAAATGTACTAGTTTAAAGGCTTATTAACCTCACCAGGATTTCAGAAATAAGAAAAAAATATAGTTTTACTACATTCTTTGATATACTCTGATTTTCTCATAGACATGGGATTACTTAAATATTTATTATGATTTTCCTTCCTTCCTGAGTTTTGCTTTGTCATCTAGAGCATCAGTAAATGTAGGTAGTAGCCTTTCCTGGCACATATATTTGAATATTTCAACTCAAATAAAAATTTTATTTCTAATCCTAAAAAACATCAAGATGGGTAACACAATATCACAGCATTTACTGGGGGTAAGTGATACCAAAGGAAGGGCTGAAATTTTCTACTATATGTTGGCAAAAATTCCAGTTCTTTAACTTCTATTGACTAGGAATTATGACATTATAAAACACTGTAAGTAGGTGAAAGTCATTACTTTGCCCTAAATTGTAAACTTCTTGGGACCAAGCCTCTAAAATCCGTGTAGTCTCTCTAGATGTGTGACTAGAGAAAGGATTTATGGACAAGGCTTGATCCACCATCATTTCCTCAACAAAAATAGGCTTTTTCCTGTTCAAACAATTCCCAGGGATATGTTTCAAATGATGTTGAAAAGGAAAGTTACTTGCTTTTTGCTCCTTTTCTTTCAAGCTCTTGTGATACTCTTGGTTATATGCAATTTGATTTTTTTGTTAGCTTGTTTTAGGAAAGAAAGTCTGATTTTTTTTAATTTTTAAACAAAAGGTAGAGATAAGTTACACTGTTACAGTGCTTCAAAGAAAGTTGAAATTACTATTTGTCACATTTGGCCTTGGAAAGCAAATGGTATAAACGGCCTATAGTACAGTCAACTTCTAGCATAGAGGTAAAGCGTAAAACAGCATGGAATTTAGGTCTCTAATGAGTTTTGTATATATATTTGTTATAAATGTATTTAAATATAAATTTTATATTTTACATATACATATAAAACTATCTTCAAACCTGGTATATGAAGAATCACTAATATTTAATTGCTGTATGACTATTCCACATGGCATGTCAATTGTATTCAAAATAGGGAATATCACGGTAATCCAAGTCTATGCCCCAACCAGTAACGCTGAAGAAACTGAAGTTGAACGGTTTTATGAAGACCTACAAGACCTTATAGAACTAACACCCAAAAAAGATGTCCTTTTCATTATAGGGGACTGGAATGCAAAAGTAGGAAGTCAAGAAACACCTGGAGTAACAGGCAAATTTGGCCTTGAAATGCGGAATGAAGCACGGCAAAGACTAATACAGTTTTGCCAAGAAAATGCACGGGTCATAGCCAACACCCTCTTACAACAACACAAGAGAAGACTCTACACATGGACATGACCAGATGGTCAACATCGAAATCAGATTGATTATATTCTTTACAGCCAAAGATGGAGAAGCTCTATACAGTCAACAAAAACAAGACCAGGAGCTGACTGTGGCTCAGATCATGACCTCATTATTGCCAAATTCAGACATAAACTGAAGAAAACCACTAGACCATTCAGGTATGACCTATATCAAATCCCTTATGATTATACAGTGGAAGTGAGAAATAGATTTAAGGACCTAGAGGCACTATCTATCTGATAGATAGTGTGCCTGATGAACTATGGAATGAGGTTCGTGACATTGTACAGGAGACAGGGATCAAGACCATCCCCATGGAAA
The DNA here is from genome assembly GCF_023091745.1 of Budorcas taxicolor. Taxonomy (NCBI): domain Eukaryota; kingdom Metazoa; phylum Chordata; class Mammalia; order Artiodactyla; family Bovidae; genus Budorcas; species Budorcas taxicolor. The sequence continues at coordinate 146,903,089 of NC_068911.1, read as the reverse complement.
AGAAATGCAAAAAGGCAAAATGGCTGTCTGGGGAGGCCTTACAAATAGCTGTGAAAAGAAGAGAAGTGAAAAGCAAAGGAGAAAAGGAAAGATATAAGCCTCTGAATGCAGAGTTCCAGAGAATAGCAAGAAGAGATAAGAAAGCCTTCTTCAGCGATCAATGCAAAGAAATAGAGGAAAAGAACAGAATGGGAAAGACTAGAGATCTCTTCAAGAAAATTAGAGATACCAAGGGAACATTTAATGCAAAGATGGGCTTGATAAAGGACAGAAATGGTCTGGACCTAACAGAAGCAGAAGATATTAAGAAGAGGTGGCAAGAATACCCAGAAGAACTGTACAAAAAGATCTTCATGACTGGGATAATCACAATGGTGTGATCACTCATCTAGAGCCAGACATCCTGGAATGTGAAGTCAAGTGGGTGTTAGAAAGCATCACTATGAACAAAGCTAGTGGAGGTGACGGAATTCCAGTTGAGCTATTTAAAATCCTGAAAGATGACGCTGTGAAAGTGCTGCACTCAATATGCCAGCAAATTTGGAAAACTCAGCAATGGCCATGGGACTGGAAAAGGTCAGTTTTTATTCCAATCCCAAAGAAAGGCAAGGCGAAAGAATGCTCAAACTACTGCACAATTGCACTCATCTCACATGCTAGTAAAGTAATGCTCAAAATTCTCCAAGCCAGCCTTCAGCACTACGTGAACCGTGAACTTCCAGATGTTCAAGCTGGTTTTAGAAAAGGCAGAGGAACCAGAGATCAAATTGCCAACATCCGCTGGATCATGGAAAAAGCAAGAGTTCCAGAAAAATATCTATTTCTGCTTTATTGACTATGCCAAAGCTTTTGACTGTGTGGATCACAATAAATTGTGGAAAATTCTGAAAGAGATGGGAATATCAGACCACCTGACCTGCCTCTTGAGAAATCTGTATGCAGGTCAGGAAGCAACTGTTAGAACTGGACATGGAACAACAGACTGGTTCCAAATAGGAAAAGCAGTACGTCAAGGCTGTATATTGTCACCCTGCTCAGTTAACTTCTATGCAGAGTACATCATGAGAAACGCTGGACTGGAAGCAACACAAGCTGGAATCAAGATGGCCGGGAGAAATATCAATAACCTCAGAGATGCAGATGACACCACCCTTATGGCAGAAAGTGAAGAGGAATTACAAAGCCTCTTGATGAAAGTGAAAGTGGAGAGTGAAAAAGATGGATTAAAACTCAACATTCAGAAAACGAAGATCATGGCATCTGGTCTCATCACTTCATGGGAAATAGATGGGGAAACAGTGGAAACAGTGTCAGACCTTATTTTTTGGGGCTCCAAAATCACTGCAGATGGTGACTGCAGCCATGAAATTAAAAGACGCTTACTCCTTGGAAGAAAAGTTGTGACCAAACTAGATAGCATATTCAAAAGCAGAGACATTACTTTGCCGACTAAGGTCCGTCTAGTCAAGGCTATGGTTTTTCCAGTAGTCATGTATGGATGTGAGAGTTGGACTGTGAAGAAGGTTGAGCGCCGAAGAATTGATGCTTTTGAACTGTGGTGTTGGAGAAGATTCCTGAGAGTCCCTTGGACTGCAAGGAGATCCTAAATGAAATCAGCCCTGGGATTTCTTTGGAAGGAATGATTCTGAAGCTGAAACTCCAGTACTTTGTCCACCTCATGCAGAGTTGACTCATTGGAAAAGACTCTGATGCTGGGAGAGGTTGGGGGCAAGAGGAGAAGGGGATGACCGAGGATGAGATGGCTGGATGGCATCACGGACTCAATGGACGTGAGTCTGAGTGAACTCCAGGAGTTGGTGATGGGCAGGGAGGCCTGGCGTGTGGTGATTCATGGGGTCGCAAAGAGTTGGACATGACAGAGAGACTGAACTGAACTGAACAGAAGAAACCTACAAGGTTCAGATGTATCTCAATGTTAAGAGAAGACAAGGGAAAGTCAAGCAATAAACTATATACAAGATATGCACACATACACATATCTGAATCTTCTACTCTTTGCAGGAAAATAAATTCACATAGCGAATGATGTGGATCATAATGTTTTCAGGTTTAGCTACCTTTACAGACATACAGGCTATAGCATACAGCCTTGCCCAGAAAAACAAGTGTTAATACAAAACGTGTGCTTATTGAACAACTAATTGGATGTTATTACATAGGAACAATGGGTTTTCCATATAGACAACTTATATTAGCGTGACTTCACTGAAGAATAGCTTTAGAGTTTTCCTGCATTTTGAAGCCTTCAGACATAGTGAATTATCCTTGTAACAATCTACCTTAGACTGTGAATTTGACAAGTCAAGAATATGTTATTTCAAAACTATGCTGAAGATATGGGATTGATGAAAAGCATTCTCATGAGATACTCATGTAACTAAAGGGAAGGCTTAGTATGCTTTATGGAAGCCCAAAGCTATGATTGAAACAATCTTGAGATTCCTGTCATTAGAAGGAACAATTTTCTGTCCACCAAATCCTCACAGAAGCTTTTGAAGTTTTTCACCAAATGCTCACACAACTCTGGCCTCCAAGATACAGGTCAGAAAATGTAGAAAAAGGTGCCCATATTGAGAGAAGAAGACTCTTCATGGGAAGAGATGGAAACTGACAGAAGTAAAACATTTAGAATAAGTATCTAGTAACAAAGTTTTCTGAAAAAAAATAACTGAAGCTCCTTGACACTGCCAGATTACCATCAGAAGACAATATCACATGGGAATAAGTAGCAAGTAAAAAGGGGCATGAGAAATTTGGGAGTGTATTTGTATAGAACAACAGTACTATTTTGTCTATACAATAATATAAAACAAGGTACATTGGGAGTAAAGGTATTATTTTATTGATGTGCCTCAAGGTTTAGTCCACATTCCCTGAACAGTCTTTGAGTTCAAATTTGTGGTAGCACAGAAACTTTCTCTGCTTTTGGCTGTTTACTAAAAGACAATCATAAATATTAAAAAAAAAAAAAGCCGTTAATCTAGTAGGCTAATTAGAATCAGTTAAGTTTGATGTAGAGTTTCTTTAATTCCATGGAACTATTCTCTCAGCCCATACTAAACAGTATAAAGTTGCCAGTTCACGTAAAGGGTAACGAAAGTAAGCTTATAGAATAACAACCCAGCAAGTGCAGCTAACTCTGAGCTTGTTTGCCTTGTGATAATAAATGCGAAGTTTATTGGCCACATGAATTGTTTAAGAAAGCTTCCAACTTTCTACTCTTGAATTATTTTTGTGTTTTTAAAAATTATTTTTACCTAACTCAATCTATTCTAGTATTAACAGTATTAAGATATCACAGGTTACATTTCCTCATCTGGCCTTTCAAGGCAAGAATTTTTATCTCTGCCAACTTTCCAACCTTGTATCCCACTGACTCCCTATAGAAACCTTCCTCTCTGGACACCCCAACCATTGGAAAGATGCTATGAGCAATAAAAGACTTTGACCTGCCTTACCATCTCTGTTTATATGGGCCTAAGAATTTAAAGCTTTAAATCTAAAGAGAGTCTTTACAGTAGACTCTGGAATATAACATGCTAGGAAGGACAATTTGGGGGAGCATTTTCACTAACAAATGTGCTTTTCTGAACTGCACTGAGCCATTTAGTTGCTCTATATAACCTAAGTTATAGCAGATGGCAGGAGCTGAGAAACTAGCATTTAATGCCATCACTTATCTTCTTGTGTGTTCATCTTTTACCCCAATGTTCTAATTATTCCCTTCCAATGACTGGAAACTCACTGAAGCATCAATCAAACCAAGCTTTGGTTGATTTTATGGAAACTCAAACATACTCAATGTTAAATGATACAATACACAAAATGTAACACCTTTTCATTAAATTCTAAATTCCCCTGAGTCAGCTATTGGTATTTTCACTTATGGAACTTTATGTTTACTTGCTCACTTGTGCTCTCATTATGCCATACATGCATGTACACACAGATATACATATACATATACTATATTTATACATATATATTCACACACCTATATATTGATTTATGCTATATATCACATATGTGTGCTTAGCCACGATATAGAGCAGATCTGTTACAGATGTGTGTGTCTGTGTGTGTGTCTGTGCTAGAGATATGTTCACTAGGTAGACATGCACTAGAGATTTTATTAAATATTTTTATATATTTTATTATATAATAAAATCTCCAGCACATATTTATATTGGGCTTCTCTGGTGGCTCAGCTGTTAAGAATCTGCCTGCAATGCAGAAGATACAGGAGACATGAGTTCAGTCCCTGGCTCGGGAAGATCCCCTGTAGGAGGGAATGGCAACCCATTCCAGTATTCTTGCCTGGAGAATCCCAGGGACAGAGGAGTTTGGCGGGCTACAGTCCATAGAGTCACAAAGAGTCAGGCATGACTGAAGGGACTCAGCACGCAGGGATGCAGGCACGCATGCACGGATTGTTTTTCTCTGAGGAAATGTTTAAACATTGCTGATCTAGGTAATACTTTGAAAAAGTAGGGCATAGCCAAACTGTCACTTGGTGGAAAAGCCTTTTTGTAGAAACTATATACCGACTATCTGACCATAGCCCCAATTTCAGTAATGCACAAGAAATAGAGTGATGGTCTCTTAAAGTTATCTGACAGATGTTCTGATGACTAGGCTCTCACATTTTCCCTAGGTATTCATTTATAGAATTCTTTTTTATTTTCAGTTGTATGGACAAATTTATTGGTGCTTTATCAAAGCTACTTATAACTTGATAATAAAATGCATCAGGCTGTCACTTTTAGAAAGAAACAGACCTTGAAGAGAGTGAAAAGCTAGTTTTATATGACAGAATAATAAAGATGCCATCTATCCCTACCATCTTGTTTTTGAATGTCATTTTTCACAGCAGGGAAAATTAATCTATTTCAAGAGATATAAAGTATAGAAAATGGGCATCAGTCACCTTCATATTTTTTAATGAAATACTGTGAAAAAATATAATTTTAATCAACTTCAGGGATTTTTTTTCATTTACTCAGTTCTTAACACTGCCATATTACATAAGGAATACTTCTGAGGCATGCATTGTCTTCTGTTTAAAATTCTTAAGGTTACATTTCATATGTCTTACTTAATTTTGCTATTCGCTTCATTGGTAGTGGTGCTTATGCTTTCAACTGTTAGGTGGCATTTGGGTGGCAACTTCCAATCAGTCAAAATGTCAATCATTCATTGAAGACTGTGGCTAGTGGGAGAACTTGGCCTTGACTATCTTACCAAGTGGCAGTTCTCTAAATCATTTAAAAGGAAAAGAAAAACAATCATTAAGAGTTTAAGTAAGTCCTGATATTCAAGCTCAAACTCATATTTGCTCTTCAAACTCACTATATCCAAAATAATAAACTTTAAACTCTAAACTTTAAACTTTAAATGGACTAATAAACTTCTACAAACTTAGGCTTCCTCTTATATTTCTAATCTCATGTTGAAAGCAGGACCATCCCTTCTGTCACACAGGCTTGAAACCTTACTTATACTCTCTCTCCTTTATCCTCTAGCATCCACAGTCCTCAATACCTAGGATGGTTCCTTTAGAATGTATCTATCATTCTTGTTTGAAAAGAAACCTTATTTATACATTTCTTTCTTTTTGGACTGTTGCAACATCTTTCTAATAGCTTCTGCAGCCTATATCTCATTCTGTAAGACATACTGACATCACAGTAATCTTCCTAAAGTTGTAAATTTGAATAAGCTACTTTTCTCTGAGCTCATAAACCATACGTAGCTCACCTCTGCCCAGAGGAAAATAATATGATAAATACACTTGTCAGTCACTCAAGTCATCCCATAATCATCTGTGGTCTACCCTCCAACCTTATTTGTCATTAATCCTTCCTCCAAAATGTCCCTCCAACTCCCTTTAGCTCAGTTGACCTTCTTTCTGGTTATTCTTAAAGAATACTCTGTACTTTCAGGCTTAATCTGAATGCCATTCTCATCTTACCAGAGTATTATCCATTTCTAAAGCCCTTTTCAAATTCTGTCTCCTGTGTGATGCTTTTAGTAAACTCACAATCATCCAAACATGTAACCATGTAGATTTACCTAAACACTGTAAAGATGAAGAAGACACTAAGAAGATACAACATTGATGTATACCCTCAAGAATTTGTCTAGTTGGAAAATAATATAAAAACAAAGAGTAACATCAAGTAACATCAATATAACATAAATAGTATGTCACTCTTACTATAATAGAAGTATAAAAAAGTACTATGGGAACACAAAGGAATGGGTATCTCTTCATTGAAGAGTCAGGGAATACATCATAGAATGAGTGCAAATTGAGTTTTCACCAGTAGAACAAAGATAGTACATTTCATATGGAGGAAACAATCTTCAAAAGCAGTAAATGGTTAACATATTCACAAATATTTATTGAGAATCCACTACATATTAGAATCAATTATATATCAGTATAATTACTGAGGATTCTACAGTATGAAGGATGGAGAGGAACAGAAAGAATTAAAAGACATGTTTTAGTAGAATGAAAAGATAATAGTTACTATTTAGTGGTTAGAGAATATGAAGATGGAAATGTCCACTAAAACTTTTGGGTTTCGTGAATGAAAAGGAAGATGAGCCCACAAACTGAACTAGAGAATACTAGAGAAGGAGTATGTCTGGGTCATTTTTCAAGCTGTTAAGTTTTAATTACAAACATCAAGGCTGTATATTGTCACCCTGCTTATTTAATTTGTATGCAGAGTACATCATGAGAAATGCTGGACTGGAAGAAACACAAGCTGGAATCAAGATTGCTGGGAGAAATATCAATAACCTCAGAGATGCAGATGACACCACCCTTATGGCAGAAAGTGAAGAGGAGCTAAAAAGCCTCTTGATGAAAGTGAAAGAGGAGAGTGAAAAAGTTGGCATAAAGCTCAACATTCAGAAAATGAAGATCATGGCATCTGGTCCCATCACTTCATGGGAAATAGATGGGGAAACAGTGGAAACAGTGTCACACTTTATTTTTTTGGGCTCCAAAATCACTGCAGATGGTGATTGCAGCTATGAAATTAAAAGATGCTTACCCCTTGGAAGAAAAGTTATGACCAACCTAGATAGTATATTCAAAAGCAGAGACATTACTTTGCCGACTAAGGTCCATCTAGTCAAGGCTATGGTTTTTCCTGTGGTCACGTATGGATGTGAGAGTGGGACTGTGAAGAAGGCTGAGTGCCGAAGAATTGATGCTTTTGAACTGTGGTGTTGGAGAAGACTCTTGAGAGTCCCTTGGACTGCAAGGAGATGCAACCAGTCCATTCTGAAGGAGATCAGCCCTGGGATTTCTTTAGAAGGACTGATGAAATTGGATTTATTCCAGAGTCACAAGGATGATTCAACATTCAAAAAAAAAACAAAAACAAAAAAATAACAAAACAATATGATACATCATGTTAGCAAAAGAAAGGATAAAAATTACATGATCATCTCAATAGACAAAGAAAAACATTTGACAAAACTGAACATCCATTCATAATAAAAACCTTCATCAAAGTAGATCTAAGAAGAACATATCTCAACATTATAAAAACTATTTAGGAGAAACCCGTGGCCAACATAATACTCAACACTGAAATGCTGAAATGCTTTCTGCTAAATGAAGAAACAGAACAAAAATGCCCAGTCTTGCCACTTCTATTTAATGTAATGTGAGAAGTCCTAGTCATGGCAATCAGGCAAGAAGTGAAAGATTTTCAAATTGAGAAGAGGAGAAGTAAGAATGTCACTATTTGCAGATATAACACTCTATACCCTATATAGAGAACTCTAAATTCTCCACACAAAGCTATTAGAGGTAATCAATGAATTCAACAAGGTTACAGGATACAATATCAATTTTCACAAATCTGTTGTTTCTATACACTAATAATGAAACATCAGAAAGAGAAAGTTAAAAAAATCCTGCTTACAATCACATAAAAACTACAGAGGAATAAACTTAACCAAGGAGATGAAAGGCCTATACTCTGACAATTATAAAATACTGATGAAGGAAATTTAAGATGATACAAAGAGATGGAAAAATGTCTCATGCTTTTGAAGTAGAAGAAAATTGTTAAAATGGTCATACTACCCAAAGTAATCTACAGATTTAACACAACCACTCTCAAAATATCAAAGCCATTTTCACAGAACTAGAACAAATAATCCTAAAGTATATAAGGGGCCATAGAGGAATCCAAAAACAGTCTTGAGAAAAAAGAACAAAGCTGAAGGTATTACCATCCCCAGACTTCCAACTATACTACAATGCTACAGTGATCAAAACAGCATGGTACACACTGATCAACGGAATGGAATAGAGAGTCCACAAATAAACTCATGCACCTATAGTTAATCTATGACAAAGGGGGCAAGAATATACAATGGAGAAAAGACGATCTCTTCAATAAGTGGTGCTGGGAAAACTGGATAGTCATATGTAAACCAATGAGACTATGACATTCTCTTACAGCATATATAAAAATAAACTCAAAATGGATTAAAATCTAAATTTAAGGCCTGAAAATGTAAATTTTCTTAGGCATAAATCATAGCAATATTTTTTAATCTATCTCCTAAGGCTTCCCTGAGAGCTCAGCTGGTAAAGTATCCACCTGCAATGCAGGATATCCTGGTTCAATTCCTGGGTCAGGAAGTTCCACTGGAGAAGAGACAAGCTACCCACTCCAGTATCCTTGGGCTTCTCTGGTGGCTCAGATGGTAAAGAATCTGTCTGCAATGGTGAGAGACCTGGATTTGATTCCTCGGTTGGGAATATCCCATGGAGAAGGGAATAGCTACCCACGCCAGTATTCTGACCTGGAAAATTAAATGGACAGAGGAGACTGGCTGGCTACAGTCCCTGGGGTCGCAAAGAGTTGGACACATCTAAGCAACTTCCATTTTCACTTTTGAGGTTAAATAAATAAAAGCAAAAATAAACAAATGATATCTAATTAAACTTAAAACCTCTTCACAATAAAAGAAATCACTGACAAAACAATATCAACAAAAAGACAATATATGGACTCAGAGAAAATATTTGCAAATGATATGACTGGCAAGGGTTAATGCCCAAATTATGCAATTATCTCATAGAAGTCAATATCAACAAACAACTCAATTAAAAAAAAAAATGGGCAGAAGACCTGAATAGACATTTTCCCAAAGAATACATACAGATGGTTTCTAGGTACATGAAAAGATGCTCAACATCACTAACTGTTAGAGAAATACAACTAAAAATCCCAAGATGATACTACCTCATTCTTGTCAGAATTGCTATTATCAAAAAGTATCAACAAATGTTGGAGAGGACATGGAGAAAAGGGAACCCTCATGTACTGTTGGTGGGAATGAAAATTCATGCAGTCACTATGAAAAATGGTATGGAGTTTCCTTTAAAAAAAGAAAAAAAAAACTAGAAATAGAACTACCACATGATTCAGCAATTCCACTCTTGGGGATATATCCAGAAATAAACAAAAACACTAATTTAAAAAGATACATGCACCTCAGTGTTCATAGCAGACTATTTACAACAGTCAAGACATATAAACAACTCAGTGACCATCAACAGACAATTGGATTCAGAAGATAAGGATATGCAATGACTTTTACTCAGTCATAAAAGAGAATGAAATACTGCCAAATGCAGCAATATGAATTGACCTAGAGTGTAATATGCTGAGTTAAATAAGTCAGACAGAGAAGGTCAAATCATGGCTGACTCTTTGCAACCCCACAGACTGTAGCTTGGCAGGCTCCTTTGTCCATGAGATTTCCCAAGCAAGAACACTGGAGTGGGTAGCCATTTCCTTCTCCAAGGGATCTTCCCAACCCAGTGATTGAACCTGCATCTCCTGCATTGTAAGGCAGATTCTTGACCATCTGAGTCACAAGGCAAGGCTGATATCACTTACAAATGGGATCTAAAAAATAATACAAATGAATGAATATGCAAAGCAGAAACAGGCTCATAGACACATAAAACAAAGTTGTGGTTATCAAAGGGAAATGGTGTGGAATTAACAAACTACTAGATGTAAAATAGATAAGCAACAAGGATATACTGTATAATACTCAGAATTATACCCATTATCTGTAATAACCTATAAAGGAATCTAATCTGCAAAAATATTGAATCATTTTGCTGTATGCCTGAAGCAATATTGTAAGTCAAGTATATGTCAATTGAAAAGAAATGAATCTTGATGGAATGAGTGGTTTAGGAAAGCAGGAGGACGATAAAGATAAATGGTAATCAATTTTAGACATAGGAATAAGGAAAATTGGAGGAGTTCAATGGGTCCAATTTTGTGCATGTGTATGATTAGTTCCTACTGTGTTATGACATTTTCTATTTCTTTTAAAGCATTCATCACATTCTTCTCTGAACAGATATAGATATATTCCTATTTTAACTTCCTAATAAAATTAGAAGCTGCTTAAGAATAGGCAACATGTCTAATTTTCTTGTGTTTCCTCCATGTACTTAGACAGCTTTTGGTACATTACAATTTGAGGGGAACTTTATAATGTATTTTTGTGGCTATCTCATTAAATAATAGTTCAATATATATAGGTTAGATAAATTCTTTCTTGACTAGGAAGCAGTGGGTATAACATGAAAGTGAAGTCGCTCAGTTGTGTCCAACTCTTTGTGAGTTGGACTGTAGCCTATCAAGCTCCTCCGTTCATGGGATTTTGCAGGCATGAGTGCTGGAGTGGATTGCCATTTCCTTCTCCAGGGGATCTTCCCAACCCAGGAATCGAACCCGGGTCTTCCTCTTTGTGGGCAGATGCTTTACCATCTGAGCCACCAGGGAATCCCCTGGGTATAACATGACATGAGGTTATAAGGCTGGAGAAGAGAGATTGTCAGGATCCTCTGCCTTTAGAAGGAAAAAAAATGTAAAATAATGGGATATTAAGTGGATCCAACTATGTAGCACAACAGGGAAAGAATAGTATGTTGATATAGTTGATCTTCTTTGTATATTTTCCCTTTATGATAGATGATGTTACTGTTAAAGCAGTTGTTACCTCTCCCTTAGGAAGGATTATATTCCCTCCTCACTGAATTCAGGCTTGGCCCTAAGACTCGCTTTGGCTCTTTCATATGAGGAAGGCATACATCTACATTTTGGAAAACATAAGAATGGTCATGTGATTTGCTTTTACTAATAAAATGTAGGAGTGACATGTTTTGACAATTTTATTTCTTTCTTCCTCTGCCATGAAACTAATAGTATCCAAGAGTAGCTGCTACTCCTTATCCTTTCTGCTAAAGATGACATGGTGCAGATCCTTAGACCCTGGAATAGAGTTAATGTGACTGAGAAATGAAACTGTTGCAGCAGGTTACTGAAAATTTGGGATTTTTGTTACCACAGCAAACAATCCAGACGGGTCATTCCTCTTCTCAGACTCCCTCCTTAGGAAGTCATCTGAGATACCTTGAATCATGAAAACAAGGGTCCTACTATTATATATATATATATTTAATATAGTTGCAGAGAAGATAGATACAAATGAAATAATTTAAGAATATAAAGTAATTATATCTAAGTGGGATGTAAATAATTTGAAGAGGATTTTTGAGAGCCATGTGTAAAAATGGGGCTAAATACAGGTGGGCTAAAGAAGTAAAGGCTTCACAGAAGGGGTATGTTTGGAGTTGATTAAAAGACAAAGATCAATAGATAAAGAGGAGAATGGGGGTGCTGTCTCAAATATGTAGAATTTCATGTCCAGAATCTGTAGAGCCTCCTGAATTCTTGAATTTTGAAAGTGTAATCATTTCAACTAAAATAATCTTCCAAATCGATTTTCTACTTAAATAATACATTAGATTAAGAAGTGATCTCATAGTTGGACTAGCAATTCACATTCAGTGTTACTATATAATAATGCATTTGGTAACAAAGACAAAAACATAAATTAATGTGTGTATATGTGTGCATGAATATGTGGGCATGTGGGTGCATAGTCTAAGAATTCTACTTTAGTTGATATCTACATTTCTAAATGATATTATTGGTATCCTGACCACTTGAAAAATAAGGTTTCAACAAACCCAGAAAATATACAGAGATAAACAATTTTAATTCACTGATCAATACTGAATCATTGGCAGCTTCTGACTAGTCCAAAACAAAAGATAATTTTAAATTGTAACAATTGTATTATACTGGTTTCATTCAGTTTGAGACATTTTGACCCCTGTTCTAAATATGTAACTCCATAGTGATGAACTTCTAGGATAAATGAATCTGCCTCTAACTCAGAGTATCCTAAAAATGGTAATAGAAACTCTGATAAATATAAAGTGCCTACAGAATCTTGCTTCTGTGAAAACGTTTGATCTTCCTAAAACTGTTGTAAACTCTCTTAGAACTTGTTTCCTGGTGGTTCAGCAGTAAAGAATCCAGCCATCACGCAGGAGATTTAGGTTCAATCCCTATGTGGGGAAAATCCCCTGGAGAAGGAAATGGCCACCCACTCCAGTATTCTTGCCTGGGAAATCTCATGGACAGAGGAGCCTGGGGTGAGCTACAGTCCATGGGGCTGCAAAAGAGTTGGACACGACTTAGTGACTAAACAACGACAAAAGATGAAGTTGGTAGAAAGCTATAGAATACCTAGGCTTTTCAATTTGTTTGCTATAGTTAAAATGAGATGTCAACACCAGAGTTTTTTTTTTAGTGACTTTCCTGTCTGTAGCTGTTGAAGAGTTAAAGAAACATGCTGAGTGTCTAAAATACTTGTTTCTCTTGTCCTAAAGAATATTCCAACACATTTTAAACATATCAAAATGCTGATTTTTTTCATCAATTCATAATCCATCAGTTATTTGGGAGAACCATTAAGGAGAAATTATTACAGATGCCCTAAAATTACAAAGCATCTCATTTCACGATGAACATTCTTTGTACCTTTTCCATGAAATGACACAACTGTGGTGACTGATGGCTGGAGGAAGGTGACAGGGTAAACTTGCATGTCGAGGTGTGCTCAAAAAGTTGACTGTAGAGGGAAACTTCCTGCTTGTTTTAGAGTACAACACCTGAGACCAATCTACATCTTGGCAGTGCTCATTAGCAAGCCAACTGTAGACTAAACACTCTCCCTCAGAGGGGCTTTAACCAAGTCAGAGCTCATTAACAAGGAGTCCATGGTGACCAGAAATGTCTTCTGCAGATTATGCAGACAGGCCAGCTTTCTTCATGTAAGTCTGGTTTTAATAATTCCTCTCAAAATTTTTCTCAATTAGAGCAAATTGACACTACATTTTCCTTAATACATTTAATTGACTCTTTAATGATATATAGGGCATTGGGACACATTCTGTTGCTCCAATCACTTATTTCTCTTGAAAATTTCTCTTGAATCTCACTTAGGCCTTATGATCCTCTGATATTTTCTCTATTAAAAATGTAAATAGAACCCTGGAGCAACTAATTTGAAGGTTAACAGTTCATCCACAAATGATGTAGAAATACAGGACAGGCACAGCCTTAAGAATTAAATATTCTTTGAAAGGCCAAAGCGTTAGATTTTTTTCAGTTGTTAAAAATGTTCTCTTGTGCTCTAAAGTTGTATTAACTCTTTAGCAGCACTGAAATCCCTTTTTGTTGTTGTCTGGTCAAACAAAAATACTGCCTCCCCAAATGCCCAGTATGATTTTAGGAGAGTAACATATTTGTTGCACAAAGAGAGGACATAAAGTCTGGAGTTAGGCAGTTCTGAATTTAAACCCTGATCTGTCACTCACTAGCTCTACAAACTTGGAAAATTAACCTCTAAGATTCTTTATGTATAAAATGGGGTTAAAAATGGCACTTCTCAGGGTTGTTCTGAGGATTATAAAATTTGATACATATAAAATACTCAGACTAATGCCTGACATATAGTAAGCTCTCAATAACCAAAAGCTTGGATCACTGCTGTTGCTGGTGTTATCTATAAAACAAGAATAGTTAAAATAACACACAGGTAGTGCCCAACAAGTGCTTATAGTAAGCCTTTAGTAACTGATCCTTCCTTTCCCTGTCTAAGGACCTCTGTGAAGTTGTGAAAAGAATCAGTCACATATTTACAAGGGGAAAAATGCAGCAAATTGATATAAATGGGCTCCTTATTATATAACAATAAGTTTAAAACAGGCAAAAATTATTGCTGTAATGTGAAATGACTGTGTACGGCAAAAGGAAACTGAAAATACCCAACACAAAGTCAAGCGATCAGCCTTACAAGTTAGAAGTATGTTCCTCCTGTTATGTCTTTCCCAGCTCTCATCACCAACACTGGGATCTCTGTAGATTCTCTCTGATGAAATAAAACCACCAGAGTTCAGAAGACTACAACAACCAGCGCTCATAATTCTGGAGCCATAACTGGTCAAGATCCCCTGTTCATAGGCATGATGTGAGCAGGAGGAATAACAGTGACTAAGTCTGTGATTTCAGAGTAGGTGCTTTTTTTGAAGTATGAGAGAAAAATGTCCAGAGAGCCCTTTCCAGTATAAAATTATATAGTAATACTCTATAAAACAAAATAAAACAAAAACTTTTTAAATGCATTGCTTAACTTGTAGGGGCAAGTGGTTTATAGTTTAGGGAAAATTTTTTAAAAATGCAAAAATTTCGAAAGACACAAGGTTACTAAAACTTGAGTTTACCCTAGAGATCTATTTCCTCATTCCTGGTAACCTGGTGCTGGGTAGAGCTTGTGCTGTAAGGAAGTAAGTGACATTGGGGAGGGGAATGGCAGACTTGATGAACAAAGTGAGCCTTCAGGCCAGAGACACATTTGAAACTACAATGCCCAAATGATAACAACAAGACCATTATACTTGTATACTTGCAAACACCATGCACTGCACAACCCCAGAATGAGCTTTGCATAAACCACAGTGTGAATGTGGGCTGCTAAGGGCTTCCCTGATAGCTCAGTTGGTAAAGAATCCGCCTGCAATGCAGGAGACCCGGGTTCAACTCCTGAGGTGGGAAGATCCTCTGGAGAAGGGATAGGCTACCCACTCCAGTATTCTTGGGCTTCCCTTGTGGCTCAGCTGGTAAAGAACCTGCCTGCAATGTGGGAGACCTGGGTTCAATCCCTGGGTTGGGAAGATTCCCCGGAGAAGGGAAAGGCTACCCATTCCAACATTGTGGCCTAGAGAATTCCTGTATAGTCCATGGGGTTGCAAAGAGCTGGACATGACTGAATGACTTTCACTTCATTTCACTTCAATTCAGGTTGCACATGGCAGCTTTGGCAAATACCAACATTGAGTTAATTAGAGAAAAACACGCATTTCAGAAGGATTCCATCAAGGATCTGTGCATGTTCCAGCCATGACTCTGGGTAAAGAGATTGTTCTTGGTTTAAATCATCTTAAAATTGCTAATCATAGACTCACACTCCTGAGTCTGGGATCTAAACTCACACTAACCAAATGACCTTAAATATCCTGAGTTCAACTATTTCAAGTTTTCCTGGGACAGCAACATCTCCAAACACTTGCCAGCACACAAATAGATCCTCCTGAGCAGAAGCTCTTAAATCGAAACCTCAAAAAAGCTTATATTGGACAGAAATCACCATAAAGAAAATCACACAAAATAAATCAGTAACAAGTTAGAGGAGAATTAGCAGAAATAACAGGTTGTAGAATCAGACTCACAAAAAGTGCAGATGATATTATCAATACAGAATATAACATAAGCATATTAAATATATTCAAGAAAATAAATGACAGCATCAATATATGACAAACAAGAGACTATACAAATGGCTAGGCATATTTGAGAAAGAATCAAATACTATTTCCATGAATAAAACACTGAATTATTGAAATTAGAAACTCAGTAGATGTGACACAGTGCAAATTAAACACAGCTGAAGAGAACCTGAATAAACTAGAAGACAAGATGAAAAGAATGTAAACAATGCACTACATAGACAAAAACAGATGGAGATGTAATGAGGGGTGATAAGAGGAGAAGAGAAGGAATATAACATATTTCTTATTGGAATTCTAGTAGGAGATAGATAATAGAGAGGCTGGGAAGATAAGTATTCCAAAATAAAATAATTTTCCAGAGTTGAAGAAAAGCATCAATCCTAAGACTAATATAGTTAAAGATTTCATACTAGGATCATAGTAGTGAAGTTTCAGAGTACCAAAGACAAGAGACATCATAAGGCAATCAGTAAGAAACAGGTAACTTTCAAGGGATCATTTTTAGATTCAAAGTGCTATCTCCATAAACAGCAGTGGAACAAGAAAGCAATGGTATATCTTCAAGTGCTTAAGACAAATGTTGCTATACAAATTTATACTAACAAACAAGACTTTTACAACTATAGGCAACATGAGGGTATTAGAGAAAACACAGAGTATTTAAGATGAATAGGCCTCCCTGGTGGCTCAGACAGTAAAGAATTCACCTGCAATGTGGGAGACCTGGGTTTGATCCCCAGGTTGGGAAGATCCCCTGGAGGAGGGCATGGTAACCCACTCCAGTACTCTTGCCTGGAGAATTCCATGGAGAGAAGAGTCTGGTGGGCTAGAGTCCATAGGATTACAGTTAGACAGCTTTTGGACTTCACTGTTAGCTCAGCTGGTAAAGAATCCACCTGCAATGAAGGAGACCCTGGGAAGATCCACCGGAGAAGGGATAGTCTACCCACTCCAGTATTCTTGGGCTTCCCTGGTAGCTCAGCTGGTAAAGAATCCATCTGCAGTGCAGGAGACCTGGGTTTGATCCCTGGGTTGGAAGATCCCCTGGAGGAGGGTATGGCAACCCATTCTAGTATTCTTGCCTAGAGAATCCCCATGGCCAGAAGAGCCTGGTGGGCTACCATCCATGGGGTCACAAAGGGTAGTATAGGACTAAGTGACTAAGCACATAGCACAGGACACCTAGAACATTTTCCAGAATGAATCTGACCACCAAAAACAAACAAACAAACAAACAAACAAAAACAACAACCTATGAGATAGAAGAAAACTTGAGCTAAAGGGATAATAATCATTAGTCTCTTGGACTGCAAGGAGATCCAACCAGTCCATTCTGAAGGAGATCAGCCCTGGGATTTCTTTGGAAGGAATGATGCTAAAGCTGAAACTCCAGTACTTTGGCCACCTTGTGCGAAGAGTTGACTCATTGGAAAAGACTCTGATGCTGGGAGGGATTGGGGGCAGGAGGAGAAGGGGATGACAGAGGATGAGATGGCTGGATGGCATCATGGACTCGATGGACGTGAGTCTGAGTGAACTCCGGGAGTTGGTGACGGACAGGGAGGCCTGGCGTGCTGCGATTCATGGGGTCGCGAAGTCGGACACGACTGAGCGACTGAAGTGAACTGAACATCATTATTACTGTTTTATTTTACTTTCATTTAATTGTAATTAATAATTTTTTTCTGGTTGTTTACTTTTTAAAGATTTAATTAGAGTATAATTGCTTTACAATGTGTTAATTTCTGTTATATATAACAATATGAAGAGAATTAAAATAACGTCTTTTGAAAGTTTAGTTGAGAGAGGACACAGTGGCTTAAATTAACAAGTTGTTTAAAGGTCCTTGCATTATTCTGGAGGACAGTTAACACAGATTATTTTTATGGTAAATTTTATATTGAAGTTTCTTGAGTAAATGCTAAAAGAATAAAGTATATAGTTTCTGAGTTACGAGAGAGGAATATACAGGTTGGGGGGGGGCTTTCAGCATAACTAAACAAAGAGACAAAAATTTTAAAGGATTTGAAATTTTTTAATTAATCATTCTCTCTGAAGCACATTGTCTTTTACAAGAAAGCTTAATAAAGTATGGGAGACCTAGATACACACAGATACACACACCCTCTTTCACTTTATGTTGGTTGGTAACATTTGGATGCACTCCTACCTAGGGACAGGTTTTCCCCCCTTTCTCCATGATTTTATTCACATTTTCCATAATTTTTTTCATTTTCCTCACAAAATTTCTCTGTTTAAAAGGATATGGAATGTGTTTATTGGACATGCTTATTGCAAGGGGGAAATGTATACATTTTTTGAAGAATATGACCAGAAATAAACTGACACCAATGAAAGTGATGAATTTCTCCAGCCTATATTTTCAGGTGTTTATTTCTCATTAACATAATTCAGTCACGGCTAAGAGACACGCTGCCACGCTGAAAACAAATGTCACAGAAGCAGACTAGATATTAGTGGCTTTGCTCTGTTTTATGATAATTGCAATCACAGGTTATCACAGACAATATAAATAGCATGTGGATTTTCATGTGATGAAAGCATTGAGATATAGGGGTAGTTAAATGTCTTAGAATTCTAAGTAAGGTCTTACAGCTTTACACAATTGCATCCCTTATTCCTGGGTGATTCAACTCTGCCTATTAGAATTTGATCCTCGACTAACTGGGTATTTTGTTGTCTATGAAATGCAGGGCTTAATTCGTGAAGAGAGTATCTGATCTGTGGGCTTCTCTCTTGAAGAACAGCTTAACTGAGACCCTCATTAAGGATTGCCCACATCTCCTGCAGACAGATTCTGGGTACTGGAACATTATACAATTTAAACTCTAAATGGTAGGTTTGAAAATGTGACTTTTTAAAAATCCTTGATTATCCTCTGAATACAGAAGTTAGGCTTTGGAAATTCATGATACTGGTCTCCCTATGTGCAGTGTTATCACAAGAATTAGAAAATGAAGTTAGAGGTGATTTCTTTACCCTCAGCAATTTCATATATAATTAGTAGTAAATTTAAGAAATGTTGAATTAGTCAGCTTGATTTTTAGTGTTTCGGTAAAGATACCTCCTTCTTTTTGGCCTTCATTTTATAAAATATTTTGGTGAATTTTATGCAATAAAGAAGCATGGACAGAAACACTGATTTGATTGAATCAAATCAATATTTAGATTAAGCCCCATTTATAAGAGGATGATGTAAAATAATTTGATATAGGACTCTTCAAAGAACCAAGAAATATTGCCATTTATGATAATAAGGATGAACCTGGTGAGAACTATGCTAAGTGAAATAAACCAGAAAAAGAAGGAAAAATACATGATATTAATATCACTTATATGAGGAATCCAAACAGTCAAACTCATAGAAGCAGAGAGTAGAATGGTGGTTGCCAGGGATTGAGGGAAGGGGGATAAAAGGGGAGTTATTAGTCAAAATTTCAGTTATGCAAGGTGAGTAAGTACCAGAAATCTACTGTACAACACAGTGCCTATAGTTAATAATATTGTATTGGAGATAAAAAAGTTTGCTAAGAGGCTAGATTTAATGTCAATCATTCTTATAATGACAACAATGATGACAATGATAAGGAGGAGGAGGAAAAGGAGGAGCAGTAATAATAATATTACAGAATGCATGTGGAAACTTTTGGAGGTAATGGATGTTACACCATAGATTCTGGTCCAACTCTTTGGGACCCCATGGGCTGTAACCTGCCAGGCTCCTCAGTTCATGGAATTCTCCAGGCAGTAATTAATACTGCAGTGTGTAGCCATTTCCTTCTCCAGGGAAGGAAGGGTCTTCCTGACCCAGGGATTGAACCTCAGTCTCTTTCATTGCAGGTAGATTCTTTAACTGCACCAAGGAAGCCTTTACAGGCATATACTTATCCCCAAACTCAATTTATATACATTAAATATTTATAGTTTTACATGTCAATTGTAAAAAGCCAAAAAAAAAAAAAAAACCAGAAAAAATCCAAGAAGAAAGAGAGTAGTGAGTCACGTATTAAATGTATTAAGCAGTTCATAAGAAAAAACAAGTGGAGGATCCTAGCAGACCAATTTGTATCTAGAATCATAGGAAAGCACTAATACAACAAACAGGCAGTGGATTTACTATCACTAAAGGCTCTCTGTAAAAGTTATGAAAAAATAATTGAAAGCAAGTTCCATTGCAACATAAAATATATGTTAAAGTCAAATAATTAGTTTGAAGACAGCCTAAAACTGATAGAGTACAAATAGGTTGTATCAGTTCAGTTCAGTCGCTCGATCGTGTCCGACTCTTTGCGACCCCATGAATTGCAGCACGCCAGGCCTCCCTGTCCATCACCAACTCCTGGAGTTCACTCAGACTTATGTCCATTGAGTCAGTGATGTCATCCAGCCATCTCATCCTCTGTCATCCCCTTCTCCTCCTGCCCACAATCCCTCCCAGCATCAGAGTCTTTTCCAGTGAGTCAACTCTTTGCATGAGGTGGCCAAAGTACTGGAGTTTCAGCTTTAGCATCATTCCTTCCAAAGAAACCCCAGGGTTGATCTTCAGAATGGACTGGTTGGATCTCCTTGCAGCCCAAGGGACTCTCAAGAGTCTTCTCCAACACCACAGTTCAAAAGCATCAATTCTTAGGCGCTCAGCCTTCTTCACAGTCCAACTCTCACATCCATACATGATCGCAGGAAAAACCATAGCCTTGACTAGATGGACCTTTGTTGGCAAAGAAATGTCTCTGCTTTTGAATATGCTATCTAGGTTGGTCATAACTTTTCTTCCAAGGAGTAAGCGTTTTTTAATTTCATGGCTGCAGTCACCATCTGCAGTGATTTTGGAGCCCCCCAAAATAAAGTCTGACACTGTTTCCCCTGTTTCCCCATCTATTTCCCATGAAGTGATGGGACCAGATGCCATGATCTTCATTTTCTGAATGTTGAGCTTTACGCCAATTTATTCACTCTCCTCTTTCACTTTCATCAAGAGGCTTTTTAGTTCCTCTTCACTTTCTGCCATAAGGGTGGTGTCATCTGCAGATCTGAGGTTATTGATATTTCTCCCGGAAATCTTGATTCCAGCTTGTGCTTCGTCCAGCCCAGTGTTTCTCATGATGTACTCTGCATAGAAGTTAAATAAGTAGGGTGACAATATACAGCCTTGACGTACTCCTTTTCCTATTTGGAACCAGTCTGTTGTTCCATGTCCAGTTCTACCTGTTGCTTCCTGACCTGCATATAGGTTTCTCAAGAGGCAGGTCAGGTGGTCTGGTATTCCCATCTCTTTCAGAATTTTCCACAGTTTATTGTGATCCACAGAGTCAAAGGCTTTGGCATAGTCAATAAAACAGAAGCAGATGTTTTTCTGGAACTCTCTTGCTTTTTCCATGATCCCACAGATGTTGGCAATTTGGTCTCTGGTTCCTCAGCCTTTTCTAAAACCAGCTTGAACATCTGGAAGCTCACAGTTCATGTATTGCTGAAGCCTGGCTTGGAGAATTTTGAGCATCACTTTACTAGCGTGTGAGATGAGTGCAACTGTGCAGTAGTTTGAGCATTCTTTGGCATTGCCTTTCTTTGGGATTGGAATGAAAACTGACCTTTTCCAGACCTGTGGCCACTGCTGAGTCACTGTATATCCAGCAGCAAAAGGTAAAATATAAAAGGAGGAGTAAGCACATGGATTTACCAATATTTGAAAAGTATACTTTAAAATGTCAAATAATCTGAAAAAATTAAAATCTACACTGAAATGCTGTAAGTGACATCCAAAGAGGAGAGAAGAAACTCACACAGAGAAAGAGTCAGAAAAAAAAATTCTCATCTGACATAGTTAAAATTCTGAGGTCCGAGTATCAGGACAGAATTGAAAGACTGGAGAAAGTCAGGAGAAAGGCAAAATCTCTTCAAGGAGAATGTTATAGAAGTGTTTGTGAATTATCCAGTGTACCACTTATTCAAGGAAACTAAAATGGGATTTATCCTCGAATGTAGGACAATGAAATACTTGGTCTCTCTAAATCATTAAAATTAAAATTTTATAAATGGTGATAATTTTAACAACTCAATTAGACTATCTGGGATACTTAAATAACAGAAACTATTAATTCGTATACCATTTAAAAAGAAATTATATTGCTTTTTACGATGTAAGTAGAATACATTTTAATTGTAAAAAATTAGATAACTAAAAACTAAAAATAATAACATAGATAACAAAATTATCTCCTCATATAAATTCCACACACAGAGGAGCCTGGCAGGTTATACTCCATGGGATTGCAGAGTCAGATAACACTGAGCGACTAACACTTTTACTTTTCACGATACTGTCAATATTTGTTTTAATATATGTATATAAATAATATATATACATAAATATATGATGGTATATGATTGATAGGTAACCTTAAAATATGCACATAATTTGATAGAAGTGAAAGAAGTGATTCTACAGTGCTATGGGATACATATATATATCTGTTTACATATATACAGGTAGACACCAACCTTGTTCTTTCTTTTGTAATTTCACATTACAAATTTGATTTGTACATTCATTCCCCACCCCCACCCCCCAACCCCCAGTTCTTAAATGAAAACATTAGAAAAATTCCATAGCTTTTCTGTTTACTGTTAGATTGCAGTTAGGTCTATTCCAGACTATTCATCATATGTCCCCATTCCCTTATAGTATCAAAACCTCTGTGGTGGTTGTTCAGTCCCCCAGTTGTGTCCAACTCTTTCTGATCCCATGGACTGCAGTATGTTAGGCTTCCCTGTTCCTCACCATCTCCCAAAGTTTGCCCAAGTTCATATTCATTGCATGTGATGCCGTCCAGCCATCTCACCCTCTGATGCCCTCTTCTCCTTCTACTCTTAGTCCTTCCCAGCATCAGACTTTTCCAATGAGTTGTCTGTTCACATCAGACAACCAAAATACTGGAGCTTCAGTTTGAGCATCAGTCCTTCCAGTGAATATTCAGGGTTGATCTCCCTTAAGATTGACTGATTTGATATCCTTGCTGTCCAAAGGATTTTTAGGAGACTTTTCCAGCACCACAGTTTGAAGGCATCAAATCCTCTACTCTCATCCATTTAATGTTTCTGCCTTCATCCAGCTCAGGTCTGCAACAGGTTGGATGCATATAATGGAGAAGTAGTGTCTGGTTCATTGTATTTCTTTTCTGACTTCAATTATTCTTAACTGGCATTTTGGGGCAACTCCAGGTTGAGCTCAAAGGAGGTTATCATTTTTCCATGGGTCTCCTTTGGAGATCTCTTAGTGAAAATCTAAGGAGTGCTGGGATCAGAATGCTTAGTGTAGATTCACTGATCTGGTATTACCTTTCCTCCTCCTGGATATTAACAACTCCCTTTTCAAACACTGAACTTCTAAAAGTTCATTACTTATTGGAATTACATGGCTTCCATAAGATTCTCTTAGACAGAGATCCTCTTATGATGAACCTGAGCCTTGCAAGGAGACAACATGTAAACCAAAAGAAATATGTACCATTTCCTGCCTCTGTTTATGAGTGTGGAGTTCACTTCCAACCCAGTCAACTGCGTGTAACTTTTCAGTTTCAGATATTTCCAAGGTCAGAGTCAGAGAATTCTTATCTCACTAACATGACAAAAAACATCTACTCAGGGAACTTCTCCTAAAGGCTGTCTACTAAGCATAAGTAAAAAGGAAAATTCTAGAACTGAAACATGCAATATCTGAAATAAAAATTCACAACATGTGTTTAAAAGCAAAAAATAAAGGAACAATAAAGGAGATGTAAAAACAATAAAACTATCTAATCTGAAGGACAGAGTGATAAAAGATGCCAAAAAAAAATTAAAACTTTAGGGACCTGTAAGACAGTATCAGAGAGTCTATTATATATGTAATTGGAGCCTCAGAAGAGAGGAAAAAAAGAATGGAGAACAAAAAGTATTTGAAGAAATAATATTTGAAATTGCCAAAATTTGTAAGAAGAGATAAATTATAGAATCAAGAAACCCAGTCAACTTCAAGCAGGTTGTAGCTGGAGAATGTGGTAGCCTTCAGTATCTAGGACAGCTTCAGTCACATATCCGGTGCCTTGCTGAGAAAGGCTGAAAAAGCTGTAGTACACAGGGCCTCTTCAAGACTGCAGTTTTAGGGTAGTAAGAGTTGGACCATAAGGAAAGCTGAGTGCCAAAGAATTGATGCTTTTGAACTGCGGTGTTGAAGACTCTTGAGAGTCCCTTGGACTGCAAGGAGATCCAACCAGTCAATCCTAAAGGAAATTAATACTGAATATTCATTGGAAGGACTGATGCTGAAGCTCCAATACTTTGGCCACCTCATGGAAAGAGCTGACTCATTTGAAAAGACCCTGATGCTGGGAAAGATTGGAGGCAGGAGGAGAAGGGGATGACAGAGGAGGAGATGGTTGGATGGCATCACCAACTCAATGGACATGAGTTTGAGTAAGCTCCAGGAGTTGGTGATGAACAGGGAAGCCTGGCATGCTGTAGTCCATGGGGTCACAAAGAGTTTGGCATGAGTGAGAGACTGAACTGAACTGAACTGGGCCTCATATCTTGTGGCTCAAGGGTCTAAAACCAAGTTCTCTGGTGAATGGTGTGGAAGGTGAATGGCCTTTTATGGCAGAGCCTCAGAAATAACATAGCATTAATTCCTTTCTATCCTGTTATTAAAGAAATCACAAGCCGGTAGAGGAAGACACATATATCCCACTTTCCAATAGAAGGTGTATCAAAGAATTTGTGACCATGATTTAAAACCATTGACAAACCCAAAAGAAAAATATCAAGAGACTTGAGCCAGAAACTTCTCATAAAAGATGATATTAAGATGGCTAGTAGATATTTGAAAAACTGCTCAACCACACTGATGAGAGATATGAAAATTAAAAACACAATGAGACATCACCACACACCTACTGAAATGGCTAAAATTTAAGACTGACAAGAGCAAGTGTTTGAAAGCAGGTGGGCATTCTCATAAACTTCCAGTGAGAGTATATTTGGCACAACCACTTTAAATAGTTGTTTGCCATCAATTATTAAAATTGAACATAAAAATACTATGACAAAATATCTTATACCGAATCAGAACCCAACCGAAATGTACATAAAAGTATATTGAAAATTTGTACATGAATGTTCACAGAAGCATTATATGTAAGAGACTAAGATAGAAACTGAAATGTTAGTCAATGATACAATGGATTGGGGCTTCAAAGGTGGCTCAGTGGTAAAGAGCCTACCTGCCAATGCAGGAGATGTGAGTTTGATCCCTGGGTCAGGAAGATCCCCTGGAGAAGGAAATGGCAACCCACGCCAGTATTCTTGCCTGGAGAGTCCCATGCACAGAGGAGGTCACAAAGAGCTGGATATGACTTAATGACTAAACAACATACAATGGAATCCTGCAAGCAATGCACTGCATCTGAGTGTGAAAGTTGGTTAGTCGTGTCTGACTCTTTGTGTCCCCATGGACTATACAGTCCATGGAATTCTACAGGCCAGAATACTGGAATGGGTTCAGTTCAGTTCAGTCGCTCAGTCGTGTCTGACTCTTTGCAACCCCATGAATCGCAGCACGCCAGGCCTCCCTGTCCATCACCAACTCCCAGAGTTCACTCAAACTCAGGTCCATCGAGTTGGTGATGCCATCCAGCCATCTCATCCTCTGTTGTCCCCTTTTCCTCCTGCTCTCAATCCCTCCCAGCATCAGAGTCTTTTCCAATGAGTCAACTCTTCACATGAGGTGGTCAAAGTACTGGAGTTTCAGCTTTAGCATCATTCCTTCCAAAGAACATCCAGGGCTGATCTCCTTCAGAATGGACTGGTTGGATCTCCTTGCAGTCCAAGGGACTCTCAGGAATCTTCTCCAACACCACAGTTCAAAAGCATCAATTCTTCAGTGCTCAGCTTTCTTCACAGTCCAACTCTCACATCCATACATGACCACTGGAAAAACCACAGCCTTGACTAGACAGACCTGGCAAAGTAATGTCTCTGCTTTTCAATATGCTATCTAGCTTGGTCATAACTTAGCCTTTCCCTTCTCCAGGGCATCTTCCTATCCGAGGGATCGAATCCAGGTCATTTGCATTGCAGGAGGATTCTTCACCAGCTGAGCCACCAAGGAAACCCAAGAATACTGTAGTGGGTAGCCTGTCCCTTCTCCAGGAATCTTCCTGACCCAGGAATTGAACTGGGGTCTCCTGCACTGCAGGCAGATTCTTTACCAATGCAGCTGTCGGGGAAGCCCCCAGTGCACTGAATGAAATATGATGTTAAAGAAAAGATACAAATCTCTCAGATTGAAGCAGAACACAGAAGCGGGGTGCAGACCACATCCTGTGCACCTCTATTTGGTTGCTGTTCAATAACAGGCCAAGCTAAGGTGCAGTGCTTTAGGAGGGAGAGGGCCATGGACTCAGATGAGAGTGAAGTCACTGCAGAGTTACCTAAGGAGACACCTTAAGCAATTCCTCCACCATGAGAGGGAACATCTCCTGAAAAGGCCCAAGAACAGCAGATCTGGTAGAGGAACTTGGTTTTGGGGGATCTGTGGGTCCTGGGGGAAATCTGAAGCTGCCAATTTTCTGTAAACCCTAAAAGGCTGAGGAATAATGTTAGGATAATGGTTACCACAGAGGATGAGGAAGGAGAAAATGACTGGGAGAGGGCTTGTGGGTTGCTTCCAAGATGGTGATAGTGTTCCTGTCTTAGACCTGAGTAGTGGTTTCTGGAGTATGTTCACCTTATAACAATAAAATGGATAAACAAGGCCCTACTGTATAGCACAGGGAATTGTATTCAATGTCTTGTGATAAACCATAATGAAAAAGAATATGAAAAACAATGTATATATATGTATAACTGAGTCATTTTGCTTTACAGTAGAAATTAGCACAATATTGTCAATCAACTATCCTTCAATAAAATAAAAAAACATAATTCACAGTACTATACATTTAGGATTTGTGCAATTTGATGCAAGTTATATTAATTTTTTAAAAAATATAACAAAAAGATTTGCACTGGAGTAGAAGAAATGAGACATAAAGACTACCTAGAAGGAAATTTTATCTAGGCAAGTGATAAAGAGTTTGAGTTAAGGCAAAAACAGGGAGAAAGGAGGGAAAGCAAGAGATGAGAATCTGATGGAAGCTGGTTTAATTGTTTATCAGTAAGACAGAGACAGTAGGAACTACCGCATCAAAAACAGAAATACGGATAGTGTCTACATCTGTGATCAACACAGGGCCCAATAGCATATAACAGCCCAAGGTGCAAGTAAATGGCAAGTCAAGTTCAACAGAAAACTGTTGAAATCCAGTTGTATGGGATGGAGGTTCTAAGACTCCAGTCCCAGAAGTATTAGAAAGACTAGGTTCTGGGAACAGAACTGGGACACTGTGTTCAGCAGTCAAATAAGACTACTTCACTCTCCCATTAGGCTTTAAGTTTGTTAAACTTACAATTGTTGTTCCTCATGATAGACTAACAAAGCAGCATGTACCTAGATATACAATAGGTGTATAAAACCTGATAAATTTGCCAACAAATAAACCGAAGACTAGGACTAGGAACAAAAAGTAACTCATTCATGTAAACTGAGGTTCAAGGGAAGTTCAGTTCAGTTCACTTCAGTCGCACAGTCATGCCTGATTCTTTGTGATCCCATGGACTGCAGCATGCCAGGCTTCCTTGTCCATCACCAACTCCTGGAGCTTGCTCAAACTCACGTCCATCGAGTCAGTGATGCCATCCAACCATCTCATCCTCTGTCATCCTCTTTTCCTTCTGTTTTCAATCTTTCCCAGCATCAGTGTCTTTTCCAAAGAGGTAGTTCTTTGCATCAGGTGGCCAAAGTATTGGAGTTTTAGCTTCAGCATCAGTCCTTCCAATGAATATTCAGGACTGATTTCCTTTAGGATTGATTGGCTGGATCTCCTTGCAGTCCAAGGGACTATCGAGAGTCTTTTCTAATAACGCAGTACAAAAGGATCAATTCTTTGGCTCTCAACTTTGTTTATAGTCCAACGCTCATGTCCATACATGACCACTGGAAAAATCATAGCTTTGACTAGTTGGATTTTTGTTGGCAAAGTAATGTCTCTGCTTTTTAATGTGCTATCTATGTTGGTCACAGCTTTTCTTTCAAGGGGCAAACGTCTTTTAATTTCATGGCTGAACTCACCATCTGCAGTGATTTTGGAGCCCAAGATAATAAAGTCTGTCACTGTTTCCATTGTTTCCCCATCTATTTGGCATGAAGTGATGGGACCGGATGCCATGATCTTTGTTTTCTGAATGTTGAGTTTTAAGCCAGCTTTTTTGCTCTCCTCTTTCACTTTCAAGAAGAGGTTCTTTAGTTCTTCTTCACTTTCTGACATAAAAGTGATGTTATCTGTGTATCTGTGTATTGATATTTCTCCCAGGAATCTTGATTCCAGCCTGTACTTTATCCAGCTTGGCATTTCGCATGATATTCTCTGCATATAAGTTAGACAAGCAGGGTGACAATATACAACCTTGACATTCTCCTTTCCCTATTTGGAACCAGTCTGTTGTTCCATATCCAGTTCTAACTGTTGCTTCTTGAGCTGCATACAGATTTCTCAGGAGGCAGATAAGATGGTCTGGTATTCCCATCTCATACTTTGTTGTGATACAGACAGTCAAAGGCTTTGGCGTAGTCAATAAAGTAGAAGTAGAGGTTTTTCTGCAACTGTTGCTTTTTCAATGATCCATCAGATGCTGGCAATTTGATCTTTGGTTCCTCTGCCTTTTTCTAAATCCAGCTTGAGCATCTGGAAGTTCACGGTTCACATATTGTTGAAGCCTGGCTTTTGAATTTTGAGCACTACTTTGCTAGTGTGTGAGATGAATGCAATTATGCAGTAGTTTGAACATTCTTTGGCATTGCCTTTGGGATTGGAATAAAAACTGACCTGTTACAGTCCTGTGGCTACTGCTGAGTTTTCCAAATTTGATGACATTTTGAGTGCAACAATTCCATAGCATCATCTTTTAGGATTTGAAATATTTCCACTGGAATTCCATCACCTCCACTAGCTTTATTCATACTGATGCTTCCTAAGGCCCACTTGACTTTGCATTCCAGGATATCTGGCTCTAGGTGAGTGTACTCTTGTCACTTCTTCCTAGTATCTTCTGCTTCTGTTAGTCCATAGCTTTTCTGTCCTTTATTGTGCCCATCCTTGCATGAAATGCTCCCTTGGTATCACTAATTTTCTTGAAGAGTTCTCTAGTCTTTCCCATTCTATTGTTTTCCTCTATTTCTTTGCATTGATCACTGAGGAAGTCTTTTCTTATCTCTCCTTGTTATTCTTTGGAATTCTGCTTTCACATGGGTATATCTTTTCTTTTCTTCTTTGCCTTTCACTTCTCTTGTTTTCTCAGCTATTTGTAAGGCCTCCTCAGACAACCATTTTGCCTTTTTGCATTTGTTTTTCTTGGGCATGGTCTTGATCACTGCCTCCTATACAATGTCACGAACCTCAGGTCATAGTTCTTGAGCCACTCTGTCTATCAGATCTAATCTCTTGAATCTATTTGTCACGTCCACTGTATAATCATAAGGGATTTGGTTTAGGTCACATTGGAATGGTCAAGTGGTTTTCCCTACTCTCTTCAATTTAAGTCTGAATTTTGCAATAAGGAGTTCATGATCTGTGCCACAGTCAGCTCCTGTTCTTGTTTTAGCTGACTATATAGAGCTTCCCCATTGGCTCAGATAGTAAAGCATCTGCCTACAACGCGGGAGACCTGAGTTCGATCCCTGGGTTGGGAAGATCTCCTGGAGAAGGAAATGGCAACCCACTCCATTATCCTTGCCTGGAAAATCCCATGGACGGAGGAACCTGGTAGGCTACAGTCCATGGGGTTGCAAAGAGTAGGACACGACTGAGCGACATTTACTTTACTTTACTATAGAGCTTCTACATCTTTGGCTGCAAAGATTATAATCAATCTGATTTCGGTGTTGACATCTGCTGATGTGCATGTGTAGAGTCTTCTTTTGTGTTGTTGGAAGAGGGTGTTTGCTATGACCAGTGTGTTCTCTCGGCAAAACTCTGATAAAAAATCTCATAAATTGGTCAACAAATAAACCAATAACTAGGAAAAAAAATAACTGATTCACTTGAACTGAAGTTCAAGGGAAGGGTTTAGGCAAATATGCATAAATTAAGATCTCAATTACTAGAACAAAGGGAAACACTTTATACCAGATAAGAAGAAAGATCATCTGGAGAAAGTGCTTTAGGATTGTGTCAGTCTACTTCTTTGTTTACAGGGATAATGTCAGAGGATCATTTGATCTGAAACTGCAAGTACAATTTCAGGAGTTCCAATTGCATTATTTGAATGACACTTCAGATAAGAACACATTGAAAAAAGACTCAGATTTAATCTTAATCTCCATTAATTATTAAAAATAAAAGAAACACTAAACTTTAAAACATTAAACTTCATTTCTGAATAGCATAAAGAAAGGCATTGAATCATATTGAATAAAGTAGGATTTCAAAAGAACCAATAGTAAAAATGATAATTTCTTTAAGCAATACATATTTATAAAAAAGCAAGGAGTTATACACCCAAACTGCCTTTTGATTTTTTCTAAAGCTTTAAAATCAGAGTCAGGTTGAAATTTCCACAGTACTAGGCAATTCAGTCTTTATTTGAAATCCTTCAATGCCATGACATTCTGATTTTTTAAAGTTAAACGATGACTTTGACTTTATTAAGTGTTATCTCCTCTACACAAGGATGTCAGGTTTTAAAAGGTCATTCAAATGCATAGCCA
Organism: Budorcas taxicolor; assembly: GCF_023091745.1. Classification (NCBI taxonomy): domain Eukaryota; kingdom Metazoa; phylum Chordata; class Mammalia; order Artiodactyla; family Bovidae; genus Budorcas; species Budorcas taxicolor. Next base: position 146,872,442 of record NC_068911.1, on the reverse strand, counting down.
TCTACATATATCTTCTTTTTCAATACATACTGATACTCTCTTGAATATAGAACAGTGTTTTCAATAAATGGTACCTGATAAATGTGCTTTTGCTGAAAGTATATTGGTTAAGAGAGAAGAAAAGTTCTATGTGGAAGTGGAAACCATTATTAAAGTGAGAGAATAAATATCCATTTATTCTTCACAAGTAATTTACATATCGTTGAGTTTGAGACTTAGAACTGTTCTGAATACTCTCATCTCACTAGTATTGCTGGGTCCTTTCTATCTCATTGTTCATTTTCCCTTATTCAAGCTCAGTAAGGCAGATAGTCAATTTTATTAATCACGCTCAGAAAAATTATTTACTGTATTGGAAGTTACTTGGTTATATAAGTTATGATCTATTTGAAATTTGGAAGTTAATTTAAAGACCATTCTGGAGTAGAAACTAGATTAACTAAATAGAAAATTCTTTTAATTATTTTAAAATCTGATATCTCATTATATGTAAGTTTATCTGGTTAGCTTAAATGTGTGTCAGTCCTGTAACCTACTAGGGCTAACAATATAATTACTGACATATAAAACCTTTATCTACAAAATCAACATACACAAATCAGTTGTGCTTCCATACACTTAGAAAATTATATTAAAGAAATAAGAAAAAGCATTCCCATTTACAATAGCATTCAGTTCAGTTCATTTCAGTCACTCAGTCATATCTAACTCTTTGCAACCCCATGGACTGCAGCATGCCAGTCTTCCCTGTCCATCACCAACTTCCAGAGTTTACTCAAACTCATGTCCATTGAGTTAGTGATGCCATCCAACTATCTCATTCTCTGTTGTCCACTTTTCCTCCCACCTTCAATCTTCCCCAGCATCAGGATCTTTTCAAATGAATCAGTTCTTCACATCAGGTGACCAAAATATTGGAGTTTCAGCTTCAACATCAGTCCTTCCAATGCATATTCAGGACTGATTTCCTTTAGGATGGACTGGTTGGATCTCCTTGCAGTCCAAGGGACTCTCAAGAGTCTTCTCCAACAACACAGTTCAAAAGTATCAATTCTTTGGCATTCAGCTTTCTTTATAGCCCAGCTCTCACATCCATACATGACTACTGGAAAAACCAAAGCCTTGAGTAAATGGACAAAATAATAAAATACTTAGGAATAAATTTAACCAAGGAGGTTAAAGATCTATAGACTGAAAATTACAAGATATTGATGAAAGAAGTTGAAAATATAACATATGTGCATGAATCAGAAAAATTAACATTGCTAAAATTTTACTATCCAAAGTCACTTATAGGTTCATTCCAATCTTATCAAAATTCCAATGGCATTTTTCAAAGAAATTTAAAAAAAAATCCTAAAATTCTTATGGAACCAAAATGACTCTGAATAGCTAAAGCAATTTTGAGAAAGAATAACATAACTAGAATCATCACACATCCTGATTTCAAACATTATTACTAAGCTATAGCAATCAATACAGTATAGTATTGGCATAAAAACAGACAAAGAGATCAGTGGAACAGAACTGGAAGCCAAGAACAAAACTATAAATATATGATCAACTAATATTTGACAAGTGAGCTAAGAATACTTAATTGGGGAAAAAAAAACAACACCTCAGATAACTGGTGTTTAGAAAATTTAGTTCAGTTCAGTTCAGTCGCTCAGTCATGTCTGACTCTTTGCGACCCCATGAATTGCAGCACGCCAGGCCTCCCTGTCCATCACCAACTCCTGGAATTCACTCAGACTCACGTCCATCGAGTCAGTGATGCCATCCAGCCATCTCATCCTCGGTCATCCCCTTCTCCTCCTGCCCCCAATCCCTCCCAGCATCAGAGTCTTTTCCAATGAGTCAACTCTTCACATGAGGTGGCCAAAGTACTGGAGTTTCAGCTTTAGTATCATTCTTTCCAAAGAAATCCCAGGGCTGATCTTCTTCAGAATAGACTGGTTGGATCTCCTTGCAGTCCAAGGGACTCTCAAGAGTCTTCTCCAACACCACAGTTCAAAACCAGCAATTCTTTGGCGCTCAGCCATCATCACAGTCCAACTCTCACATCCATACATGACCACAGGAAAAACCATAGTCGACTAGATGGACCTTAGTTGGCAAAATAATGTCTCTGCTTTTGTATATGCTCTCTAGGTTGGTCATAACTTTTCTTCCAAGGAGTAAGCGTCTTTTAATTTCATGGCTGCAATCACCATCTGCAGTGATTTTGGAGAAAATTTAGTATTTACTAATAAAATAATTAAATCAGACCCTTATCTAACAACACTCACACAAATTAATTAAAAATGGATTAAAGACTGAAACATAACAAAAACTGTAAAAATGGGAAAGCCTCTTGTGATTGTTTCTTGCACTGTTTTTTTGTTTTTAATATAACACCAAAAGCATAAGCAACAAAAGCAAAAATCCCCACGGGGGGTTCAGTTCAGTTCAGTTGCTCAGTCGTATCCGACTCTTTGTGACCCCATGAATCACAGCACTCCAGGCCTCCCTGTCCATCACAACTCCCGGAGTTCACTCAGACTCATGTCCATCGAGTCAGTGATGCCATTCAGCCATCTCATCCTCTGTCGTCCCCTTCTCCTCCTACCCCCAATCACTCCTAGAATCAAAGTATTTTCCAGTGAGTCAACTCTTCACATGAGGTGGCCAAAGTACTGGAGTTTCAGCTCCAGCATCATTTCCTCCAAAGAAATCCCAGGGCTGATCTCCTTTAGAATGGACTGGTTGTATCTCCTTACAGTCCAAGGGACTCTCAAGAGTCTTCTCCAACATGACAGTTCAAAAGCATCAGTTCTTCGGCAGTCAGCTTTCTTCACAGTCCAACTCTCACACCCATACATGACCACTGGAAAAACCATAGCCTTGACTAGAAGGACCTTTGTTGACAAAGTAATGTCTCTGCTTCTTAAATATGCTATCTAGGTTGGTCATAACTTTCCTTCCAAGGAGCAAGGCGTCTTTTATTTATTTTTTTAATTTTTATTTTTACTTTATTTTACTTTACAATACTGTATTGGTTTTGCCATACATTGACATGAATCCACCACGGGTGTACATGCGTTCCCAAACATGAACCCCCTTCCCACCTCCCTCCCCATAACATCTCTCTGGGTCATCACCGTGCACCAGCCCCAAGCATGCTGAATCCTGGGTCGGACATAGACTGGCGATTCGATTCTTACATGATAGTATACATGTTACAATGCCATTCTCCCAAATCATCCCACCCTCTCCCTGTCCCTCTGAGTCCAAAAGTCCGTTATACACAGCTGTGTCTTTTTTGCTGTCTTGCATACAGGGTCGTCATTGCCATCTTTCTAAATTCCATATATATGTGTTAGTATACTGTATTGGTGTTTTTCTTTCTGGCTTACTTCACTCTGTATAATCGGCTCCAGTTTCATCCATCTCATCAGAACTGATTCAAATGAATTCTTTTTAACGGCTGAGTAATACTCCATTGTGTATATGTACCACCGCTTTCTTATCCATTCATCTGCTGATGGACATCTAGGTTGTTTCCATGTCCTGGCTATTATAAACAGTGCTGCGATGAACATTGGGGTACATGTGTCTCTTTCAGTTCTGGTTTCCTTGGTGTGTATGCCCAGAAGTGGGATTGCTGGGTCATAAGGGAGTTCTATTTGCAATTTTTTAAGGAATCTCCACACTGTTTTCCATAGTGGCTGTACTAGTTTGCATTCCCACCAACAGTGTAGGAGGGTTCCCTTTTCTCCACACCCTCTCCAGCATTTATTGCTTGCAGATTTTTGGATTGCAGACATTCTGACTGGTGTGAAGTGGTACCTCATTGTGGTTTTGATTTGCATTTCTCTAATAATGAGTGATGTTGAGCATTTTTTCATGTGTTTGTTAGCCATCCGTATGTCTTCTTTGGAGAAATGTCTATTTAGTTCTTTGGCCCATTTTTTGATTGGGTCGTTTATTTTTCTGGAATTGATCTGCATAAGTTGCTTGTATATTTTTGAGATTAGTTGTCAGTTGCTTCATTTGCTATTATTTTCTCCCATTCAGAAGGCTGTCTTTTCACCTTGCTTATATTTTCCTTTGTTGTGCAGAAGCTTTTAATTTTAATTAGATCCCATTTGTTTATTTTTGCTTTTATTTCCAGAATTCTGGGAGGTGGATCATAGAGGATCCTGCTGTGATTTATGTTGGAGAGTGTTTTGCCTATGTTCTCCTCTAGGAGTTTTCTAGTTTCTGGTCTTACATTTAGATCTTTAATCCATTTTGAGTTTATTTTTGTGTGCGGTGTTAGAAAGTGATCTAGTTTCATTCTTTAACAAGTGGTTGATCAGTGTTCCCAGCACCACTTGTTAAAGAGATTGTCTTTACTCCATTGTATATTCTTGCCTCCTTTGTCAAAGATAAGGTGTCCATATGTGTGTGGATTTATCTCTGGGCTTTCTATTTTGTTCCATTGATCTATATGTCTGTCTTTGTGCCAGTACCATACTGTCTTGCAAGGCGTCTTTTAATTTCATGGCTGCAGTCACCGTCTGCAGTGATTTTGGAGCCCCCCAAAAATAAATTTTGACACTGTTTCCACTGTTTCCCCATCTATTTCCCATGAAGTGATGGGACCAGATGCCATGATCTTCATTTTCTGAATGTTGAGCTTTAAGCCAACTTTTTCATTCTCCACTTTCACTTTCATCAAGAGGCTTTTTAGTTCCTCTTCACTTTCTGCCATAAGGGTGGTGTCATCTGCATATCTGAGGTTATCAATATTTCTCCCGGTAATCTTAATTGCATAATACTAAAAAACTTCTACACAATAAAAGGGGAAAAAATGACAACAAAGTGAAAAGGCATCCTACAGAATGGGAGAAAATGTTGTCAAATCATCTATCTGATACAGTGTTAATACAACTCCATAGCAAAAACACAAAAGCACAACAAAAACAATACTGGCTAAAAATGGGCAGAGTATCTGAAAAGATTTTCCCCAAGACCTCAAATGACCAATAGATACACAAAAAGATTCTCAATGTCACTATCAGAGAAATGCAAATAAATACCACAATGAGATATCACCTCACACCTGTCAGATTGTCCATTACAGAAAAGGTAACAGACACAAGTGTTGGCAAGGCTGCAGAGAAAGGAGAATCCCAGCGCACCATTGGTTGGAGTGTATATTGGTACAGCTGCTATGCAAAACATTATGGAGGTTCCTCAAAAAAAAAAAAAGTTGAAAATGGAAGTACCACATGATCCAGCCATTCTACTCCTGGATATATATCCAAAGGAAATGGAATTACTATCTAAAAGGGATAACTGCACCCCCATGTTCACTGGCATAATATTTACAATAGTCAAGACATGAAAATAATTTAGATGTCCACTGGTAATGAATGAATTACAAAATATTTGATGTGTATATACATATGATGGAACATTATTTAGCCAGAAAAAGAGAATTCTGCTTTGTGTGATATCATGAATGAACCTAGAGACCATTATACTGATAATAAGTGAAATAAGCCAGACAGAGGAACACAAACTTTGTATGTTTTCACTTACATGTGGAATTTAAAAATGCTAAACACATAGAGAGTAGAAGGTGGTTGCCAGGGTTAAGGGTTGCGGAGCATGGGGAAAACTTAGCCAGAGACTCCAAACTGCTAGCTATAAGATGACTGAGTTCTGGGTATCAAATTACGGCATGGTGACTGTAAGTCACAGCACAGTTCTACAGTGCTTGAAAAAGAGTAGATCTTAAATGTTATCACCATTGACAAAAAATGATAATTATGTGAGGAGATGTGGATTATTAACATAATTGTGGTAATCATTTTGCAGTGTATACATATATTAAATAATGGTGTATTCCTTAAGCTTACACTATATCAAATCTCAATACAGCTGTTAAAGAAAACTATTAAATATATCTTATTTTAAAAAATATGTACAGATATGCCAGTATTTATAGTATTTGGCTATATATTTCACAGTTTGTTTTTAATTTTTTTCTACTGATGGTCCAATACAATTTAATTTAAAATAATGCAGTAGCAACAGCATACCAAAGTCACCCAAACTTTTGAAAAAACAAATATGGAAGAATCTCAGATAAACAGCTTCCTGACACCTCTCCCCAAGAAATCTGATTCTTCAGGCTTTAGTCCTACAATGGGTTCAGCAAATTTAGTTAACCTGTGTACAACCCTATTTCGTGAGGCTGCTGCTGCTGCTGCTAAGTCACTTCAGTCGTGTCCGACTCTTAGCTACCCCATGGACTGCAGCCCACCAGGCGTCTCCATCCATGGTATTTTCCAGGCAAGAGTACTGAGGTGGGGTGCCATCACCTTCTCTATTCCTTGAGGCAGTATCTGTTAATTCCTCATTACTGAAAGATGGGCTTATTTTTCTTGCATTACCCTTTTCTCCTTTCTTGTTCTCCTATTTGACAGTGCCTTAAAATTTTAAAATAAGATAGATGTTAAACTTAGACTTTTCAACCTGACATTTTTGACAATATCTTTTAGCTTGCTATTTTGTAAAATGTACATATTAAAGACTTGACTTGCCTTAAATTCTCTCTTGCACTCAACCATTCTTCTCATCATCTCCTAAATTTCGTCTTTGGCCAGTTAACCTTTTACATTGTCAGGACTGTTAATAGTTACATTCAATTCTATGACTTGAAATGGTACCTGTGGTTTTATTCACAGGCTCAGTAAAAGTTGATAATGCCAGAGAATATTTCTATTGTTATACCTATGTTCTGAAGATATAAATATTGCTTAATAAGCAGGCCTGTCATATTGAAGTTTTTCTTTAAGATACTGCAAGCTCTAGAACAGGGGTCCCCAACCCCAAGGATTTAATGCCTGATGATCTGAGTTGGAGGTGATGTAGTAATAATATAAATAAAATGTACAATAAATATAATGCGCTGGTATCACTCCAAAACAATCATCCCAACCCCATTTGTGGAAAGATTGTCTTCCACAAAACTGGTCCCTGGTGTCAAAACGTTGGGGATCACTGCTCTAGAATATTTTAATTAAAAGGGATGCTTCTAGCATTAAGGTCAAGTGAATTTTTACAATATCTCCATTATTTAAATCATTTTAGTTTATATAATATTTAGATTACAAATTTGGGCGGGCAATTTTTTTCCTAGAGTTTCCAATTCTTTTTCCCCCCTTGCATTATTTTTCTTTATTATATGGGGATTCCCAGGTGGGGTAGTGGTAAAGAATCTGCCTACCAATGCAGGAGACACAAGAGATGGGGTTTGACCCCTGGGTTGGGAATTCTTTATTATATACCTAATTTAAAAAGAAAATTTCCACTCATTTTAAATATAGCAGTGTGTACATGTCAATCCCAAAATTCTAACTGTCCCCACCCTTCACCCATCACCGCTGATAACTGTAAGTTCATTCTCTAAGTCTGTGAGTCTGTTTCTGTTGTGTAAATAAGTTTAGATTCCATATATAAGAAATCTCATATATTTCTTTCTCTGACTTATTTCACTCAGTATGAAAATCTCTAGGTCTATTCATGTTGCTGCAAATGGCATTATTTAATTCTTTTTAATGGTTGAGTAATATTCCCTCCTGTATATGTATATCTTCTTTATCCATTCTTCTGTCGATGGACATTTAGGTTGCTTTCTTATTTTGGCATTGTAAATAGCTCTGCAATAAATACTGGGGTGCATGTACCCTTTTGTACCGAGGACCTGTGTATAGTACAAGGAACTGTGCTTAAATTATGTAACAACCTAAATGAGAAAAGAATTTGAAAAGGAATGGATATATGTATCTGTATAACTGAAATCACTTTGCTGTATCCCTGAAACCAATACAACATTGTTGATCAGCTATATGCCAATATAAAATAAAAGAGTAAATAAAAAAATAAAACAAAACTTCTAGGTAGGTCTTCTAGTAGTCTTCTGACCACTTTTCACCCTGGAGACCTCTCTGTCAGAGCCCTTAGACTTTGTAACTTGTTCCCTCAGTCTGTGGACAGTTATTCCACATAACCTCCACTGCTATCCTGAAATGGATTAGATCTTTCATGGTTGCTGTGTTTTTATCCTCTTGGTTAAGAGGAAGTTCTTTTGCTAGAGTGCATTCCTAAGTATACTACTAAGGAAAAAATAAAGTATACTGAAGGTAAACTTTCTTTTGTTTTTTAAAATATATTAATGAAGACATCCCTTCAGATTAATACTTATAGCTATCTATGGAAATTAGATTGAAAGTTATTTTCTCTCTCTGAACTTGCTTAAAAAACATAAATTCAATCTGTCCCCTCCCCGCCACAGAATCTGGAGTTGCTGATGAGAAGTTGAGTCTAATCTGATTCACATTCCTTTGTATGTGCTTTCTATTTAATTTGAAATAATTTTAGAATATTTTCATCCAAATTTCCTTCTCTTCAGACTCCTTCTAAATCTGCAGTTCAATGGTAATTCTGGGTGTCTGTTATTTATTCATTGTGCTGGATTTTCAGTGAGTTCTTTGAACCTAAAGATTTGGTTCTTTCAACTGCTGAAAATCTCCTTCTCTTTCTAGGACTGTTGCTAAATGAGTATTAGACCTCTTGGGTTAATCCTTGGTCATTCTTGTATTTTCCATCTCTCTTTTTCTCTTACTTTCTGGAAACATTAAAAATACTTATTTTCCAGTCTTTTTTTTTTTTTTTTTTTAAGCAATGAGAGTTTTCGATCTTTTGAAATTGTTTCCTCTAATTGTTCCTTTTAGTGGCATTATGCAATTTTTGGGGACATAATAATATATTCATAAATCATTCTGAATGTGTTAATTCTCCAAGATTTTGGCCGAGACTACAGTCCAATCTAATGCTTGGAGTTCTCTCCCCCAGTTCATTAAAGCTGTTTGCAGAATTCTATTCCCTGTGGACAGCAACCAGAGGCTGTCATCAACTCCTAGAGACTATTCACTCTTGCCTGCCCCATGTCCTCTCCACAACATAACATTTGCTACTTCAAGGCCAGCAATAGAACATATGTATTATTTTGAATCTGAGTTTGGACCCAGAAATAAAGAATTCATGTGATTAGGTCAGGTCAATCAGGATAATCTCCTTTCAGACTAGCAATACCCATTGATAAGTAAACTAAATTTTATCTAGATTATTCATTTTTTCAGTTAATAATCAACCCATTGATTGGATCAACATCCAATAACCCCTTGAATTATTTTATCATAATTATAAGTTCTGTACACACTCCAGGGGGCAGAATTGAAGAAGGCAAGTGTCATTGGGAATCCTCCTGGAATTCTGCCTATCACAAAGAACTTAATGTAAATTGAAAAGTAAAATTCTTAACATTACTCAATTTCAGGGAAATGCAAATAAAAACCATAATGAAGTAATACCTCAAACCCATTAAGACAGCTATTACCAAAAAAAAAAAAAAGTGTTGGCTAGGATATGGAGAAAAGGGAATACTTGCACACTGTGGGAATGTAATGGTACGACCACTATGGTCGTACATTGCCAAGGATTATTGCAAAAAAAAGAAATACCATCAGTTCAGTTGAGTTCAGTCACTCAGTAGTGTGGACTGCAGAACGCCAGGCTTCCCTGTCCATCACCAACTCCCAGAGTTTTCTCAAACTCATGTGCATCGAGTTGGTGATGCCATACAAACATGTCATCCTCTTTCCCCCTCTCCTCTCACCTTCAATCTTCCCCAGCACCAAAGCCTTTTGAAATAAGTCAGCTCTTCACATCAGATGGCCAAAATATCAGAGTTTCAGCTTCAGCATCAGTCCTTCCAGTGAATATTAAGGTTGATTTACGTTAGGATTGACTGGTTTGATCTCCTTACAGTCAAAGGGATTCTCAAGAGTCTTCTCCAACAACACAGTACAAAAGCATCAATTCTTTGGCTCTCAATTTTCTTTATAGTCCAACTCCCATATCCACACATGACTACTGGAAAAACCATAGCTTTGACTAGATGGACCTTTGTCAGCAAAGTAATATCTCTGCTTTTTAATATGCTGTCTAGGTTGTTCATAGCTTTTTTTTTTTTTTTTTTTACAAGGAACAACTGTCTTTTAATTTCATGGCTGAAATCATTATCTGCAGTAATTATGGAGCCACAAAAAATAAAGTCTCTCACTGTACCCATTGTTTCCCCATCTATTTGCCATGAATCTATGGAACTGGATGCCATGATCTTAGTTTTCTGAATGTTGAGTTTTAGGCCAGCTTTTTCACTCTCCTCTTTCACTTTCATTAAGAGGCTCTTTAGTTCTTTGATTTTGGCCATAGCATGGTGTCATCTGCATATTTGAGATTATTGATGTTTCTCCCGGCAATCTTGATTCCAGCTTGTGCTTCATCCAGCCTGGCATTTTGGATGATATACTCTGCATATAAGTTAAATAAGCAGGGTGACAATATACAGCCTTGATGTACTTCTCTCCCAATTTGGAACCAGTCTGTTGTTCCATGTCCATTTCTAACTGTAGTTTCTTGACCTGCCCAGATTTCTCAGGAGGCAGGCAAGGTGGTCTGGTATTTCTATTTCTTGAACAATTCTCCACAGTTTGTTGTGATCCATACAGTCAACGGCTTTGGCATATTCAATAATGCAGAAGTAGATGTTTCCCTGGAACTCTTGCTTTTTCAGTGATCCAAAAGATGCTGGCAATTTTGATCTCTGGTTCCTCTGCCTTTCTAAATCCAGCTTTAACATCTGGAAGTTAACAGTTCACGTACTGTTGAAGCCTGGTTTGGAGGATTTTGAGCATTACTGGTGGCTCAGATGGTAAAGCATCTGCCTGCAATGAGGAAGTCCTGGGTTTAAGCCCTGGGTCAGGAAGATCACCTGGAGATGGAAATGGCAACCTACTCCAATACTCTTGCCTAGAAAATTCCATGGATGGAGGAGCCTGGTGGGCTACAGACCATGAGGTTGCAAAGAGTCAGAAACAACTGAGCAACTTCACTTCACTTTGCTAGCATGTGAGATGAGTGTGATTGTGAGGTAGTCTGAACACTTTTTAGCATTGCCTTTCTTTGGGATTGGAATGAAAACTGACCTTTTCCAGTCATGCGGCCACTGCTGTTATCTGAATTTGCTGGCATATTGAGTGCAGCACTTTCACAGTATCATCTTTTAGGATTTGAAATAGCTCCACTGGAGTTCCATCACCTCCACTAGCTTTGTTGGTAGTGATGCTTCCTAAGGCCCACTTGACTCTACATTCCAGGATGTCTGGCTCTAGGTGAGTGATCACACCATCCTGGTTATCTGGGTCATGAAGATCTTTTTTATATAGATGTTCTGTGTACTTTTATCATCTCTTCTTAATATCTTCTGCTTCTGTTAGTCCATATGTTTTCTGTCCTTTATTGAGCCCATTCTTGCATAAAATGTTCCTTGGTATCACTAATTTTCTTGAAGAGATCTCTAGTCTTTCCCATTCTATTGTTTTCCTCTATTACTTTGCACTGATCACTGAAGAAGTCTTTCTTAGCTCTCCTTGTTATTCTTTGGAATTCTGCTTCCACATGGGTATATCTTTCCTTTTCTCCTTTGCCTTTCACTTCTCTTGTTTTCTCAGCTATTTGTAAGGCCTCCTCAGAAAACCATTTTGCCTTTTTGCATTTGTTTTTCTTGGAGTGGTCTTAATCACTGCCTCCTGTACAATGTCATGAACCTCTGGCCATAGTTCGTCAGGCAGTCTAACAGATCTAATCTCTTGAATCTATTTGTCACTTCCACTCTGTAATCATAAGGGATTTGATTTAGATCACACCGGAATGGTTTAGTGGTTCTCCCTACTTTCTTCGATTTAGGTCTGAATGTGGCAATAAGGGTTCATGATTTGAGCACAGTCAGCTACCAGTCTTGTTTTTGCTGACTGTATATAGTTTCTCCACCTTTGGCTGCAAAGACTATAATCGATCTGATTTCGGTATTGACCATCTGCTGATGTCCATATGTGTAGTCTTCTCTTATGTTGTTGGAAGAAGGTGTTTGCTATGACCAGTGTGTTCTCTTGGAAAAACTCTGTTAGCCTTTGCTGTGGTTCATTCTGTATCCCAAAGACAAAATTGCCTATTACTCCAGGTATTTCTAGACTTCCTACCTTTGCATTCCAGTCCTCTATTATGAAAAGGACATCATTTTTAGGTGTTAGTTCTAAAAGGTCTTGTAGTAGTTCATAGAACCATTCAACTTCAGTTTCTTCAGCATTACTGGTTGGGGCATAGACTTGGATTGCTGTGATATTGAATAGTTCACCTTGGAAACGAACAGATCATTCTGTCGTTTTTGAGACTGTACACTAATACTGCATTTCAGACTCTTTTGCTGACCACGATGGCTACTCCATTTCTTCTATGGGATTCTTGCCCACAGTAGTAGATATAATGGTCATCTGAGTTAAATTCACCCATTCCAGTCCATTTTAGTTCACTGATTCCTAGAATGTTGACGTTCACTCTTGCCATCTCCTGTTTGACCACTTCCAATTTATCTTGATTCATGGACCCAAGATTCCAGGCTCCTATGCAATATTGTTCTTTATAGCATTGGACTTACTTCCATAACCAGTCACATCCACAACTAGGTGTTGTTTTGACTTTGGCTCTGTCTCTTCATTGTTTGTGGAGTTATTTCTCCACTAATCTCCAATAGCATATTGGGCACCTACCAACCTGGGGAGTTCATCTTTCAGTGTCTTATCTTTTTGCTTTGTTATATTGTTCATGGGGTTTTCAAGGCAAGAATAATGAAGTGGTTTGCCATTCCCCTCTCCAGTGGACCACATTTTGTCAGAACTCTCCACCATGACCCATCCATCTTGGGTGGCCCTTCATGGCCTGGCTCATGGTTTCATTGATTTAGACAGGACTGTCATCCATGTGATCAGTTTGATTAGTTTTCTGTGATTGTGGTTTTCATTCTGTCTGCCCTTTGATGTAGGATAAGAGGTTTATGGCAGCTTCCTGATGGGAGAGACTGACTGAGGGGGAAACTGGGTCTTGTTCTGATGGGTGGGGCCATGGCCAGTAAATTTTTTGTTGATGGGCAGGGTTGTGTTCCTTCTCTGTTTTTGACCTGTGGCAAAACTATGGTGGAGATAATGAAGATAATGGAGACCTCCTTCAAATGGTCCTGCACATACACTGCTTGCACTCAATGCCCCTGACCCTGCACCAGGCCACTGCTGCCCCACGCCTCTGCTGCAGACTCCTGGACACTCACAGGCAAGTCTGGGTCAGTCTCTTGTGGGGTCACTGCTTCTTTCTCCTCAGTCCTGGTGCATGCAAGGGTTTTGTTTGTGCCCTCCAAGAGTGTGTTTCCCAGTCCTGTGTAAGTTCTGGTGGGTCTACTGTAGGGTTAATGGTGACTTCCTCCAAGAGGGCTTATGCTGAACCTAGGTCTGCTGCACCCAGAGCCCCTACCCCTTCAGCAGGCCACTGCTGACCCATACCTCCATATGATTCAGAAAATATACCATATGATTCAGAAAAAATACTTTGGGGTATATTTCCAAACTCATTAAATCAAGATCTCAAAGATGCACTCCTGTAGTCACTACAGCACTATTCACAATAGCAAAGACATAGAAGTAACTTAAATATCTATGGACATATAACTGAATAAAGAAAATATAGTGTTTATGTATATACATACATATGGGCTTCCCTGGTGGCTCAGATGGTAAAGCGTTTGCCTGCAGTGCAGGAGACCCAGGTTCGATCCCTGGGTTGGGAAGATCCCCTGGAGAAGGAAATGGCAACCCACTCCAGTACTCTTGTCTGGAAAATTCCATGGGCTGAGGAGCTTGGTAGGATACAGTCCATGGGATCACAAAGAGTCGGACACGACTGAGTGACTTCAGTATATATATGTATAATGAAATATTATTCAGTCTTAATAAATCTTGTCATTTACATCAACATAAATGAAGGTGAAGGACATTATACTACAGTGAAAAAGGCCAGTTGCAGAAGGACATATACTACATGATACCACTTATATGAGAAATATAAAATATTCAAACTCATAATTAGAAATCATGGTAGAAAACAAAAAGGAACTAAAGAGCCTCAATGAAAATGAAAGAGGAGAGTGAAAAAGCTGGCTTAAAACTCAACATTCAGAAAACTAAGATCATGGCATCTGGTCCCAACACTTTATAGAAATAGATGGGGAAACAATGGAAAGAGTGACAGACTTTATTTTCTTGGGCTCCAAAATCACTGCAGATGGTGACTGTGGCCATGAAATTAAAAGATGCTTGCTCCTTAGAAGAAAAGTTACCTCAGTTCAGTTCAGTTCAGTCACTCAGCCATGTCCGACTCTTTGTGACCCCATGGATTGCCACACGCCAGGCCTCCCTGTCCATCACTAACTCCCGGAGTTCACTCAGACTCATGTCCATTGAGTCAGTGATGCCAGCCAGCCATCTCATCTTCTGTCATCCCGTTCTCCTCCTGCCCCCAATCCGTCCCAGCATGAGTCTTTTCCAATGAGTCAACTCTTCACATGAGGTGGCCAAAGTACTGAAGTTTCAGCTTTAGCATCATTCCTTCCAAAGAACACCCAGGACTGATCTCCAACCTAGACAGCCTATTAAAGACCAGACATCACTTTGCCAACAAAGGTCCATCTAGTCAAAGCTATGGTTTTCTCTGTAGTCATGTACAGAAAACTCTCATGTAGTGAGAGTTGGACCATAAAGAAGTCTGAGAACCAAAGAATTGATGCTTTTGAACTGTGGTATTGGAGAAGACTCTTGAGAGTCCCTTGGACAGCAAGGAGATCAAACCAGCAAGAAGAGATAAGAAAGCCTTCTTCAGCAATCAATGCAAAGAAATAGAGGAAAACAACAGAATGGGAAAGACTAGAGATCTCTTCAAGAAAATTAGAGATACCAAGGGAACATTTCATGCAAAAATGGGTTCGATAAAGGACAGAAATGGTATGGGCCTAACAGAAGCAGAAGATATTAAGAAGGTGTGGCAAGAATACACGGAAGAATGGTACTAAAAAGATCTTCATGACTCAGATAATCATGATGATGTGATCACTACTCTAGAGCCAGACATCCTCGAATGTGAAGTCAAGTGGGCCTTAGAAAGCATCACTAAGAACAAAGCTAGTGGAGGTGATGGAATTCCAGTTGAGCTGTTTCATATCCTGAAAGATGATGCTGTGAAAGTGCTGCACTCAATACGCCAGCAAATATGGAAAACTCAGCAGTGGCCACAGGACTAGAAAAGGTCAGTTTTCATTCCAATCCCAAAGAAAGGCAATGCCAAAGAATACTCAAACTACTGCACAATTGCACTCATCTCACATGCTAATAAAGTAATGCTCAAAATTCTCCAAGCCAGGCTTCAGCAATACGTGAACCGTGAACTTCCTGATGTTCAAGCTGGTTTTAGAAAAGGCAGAGGAACCAGAGATCAAATTGCCAACCTCTGCTGGATCATGGAAAAAGCAAGAGAGTTCCAGAAAAACATCTGCTTCTGCTTTATTGACTACCCAAAGCCTTTGACTGTGTGGATCACAATAAACTGTGGAAAATTCTGAAAGAGATGGGAATACCAGACCACCTGACCTGCCTCTTGAAAAATCTGTATGCAGGTCAGGAAGCAACAGTTAGAACTGGACTTGGAAAAATAGACTGGTTCCAAATAGGAAAAGGAGGACGTTAAGGCTGTATATTGTCACCCTGCTTATTTAACTTATATGCAGAGTACATCATGAGAAATGCTGGACTGGAAGAAACACAAGCTGGAGTCAAGATTACCGGGAGAAATATCAGTAACCTCAGAGATGCAGATGACACCACCCTTATGGCAGAAAGTGAAGAGGAGCTAAAAAGCCTCTTAATGAAAGTGAAAGAGGAGATCGAAAAAGTTGGCTTAAAGCTCAACATTCAGAAAACGAAGATCATGGCATCTGGTCCCATCACTTCATGGGAAATAGATGGGGGAAACAGGGGAAACAGTGTCAGACTTTATTTTTGGGGGCTCCAAAATCACTGCAGATGGTGATTGCAGCCATGAAATTAAAAGATGCTTACTCCTTAGAAGAAAAGTTATGACCAACCTAGATAGTATATTCAAAAGCAGAGACATTACTTTGCTGACTAAGGTCCATCTAGCCAAGGCTATGGTTTTTCCAGTAGTCATGTATGGATGCGAGAGTTGGACTGTGAAGAAGGCTGAGCGCTGAAGAATTGCTGCTTTTGAACTGTGGTGTTGGAGAAGACTCTTGAGAGTCCCTTGGACTGCAAGGAGATCCAACCAGTCCATTCTGAAGGAGATCAGCCCTGGGATTTCTTTGGAAGGAATGATGCTAAAGCTGAAACTCCAGTACTTTGGCCACCTCATGCGAAGAGTTGACTCATTGGAAAAGACTCTGATGCTGGGAGGGATTGGGGGCAGGAGGAGAAGGGGATGACAGAGGTTGAGATGGCTGGATGGCATCACGGACTCGATGGACGTGAGTCTGTGTGAACTCTGGGAGATGGTGATGGACAGGGAGGCCTGGAGTGCTGCGATTCATGGGGTTGCAAAGAGTCGGACACGACTAAGCGACTGAACTGAACTGAACTGAGTCCTAAAGAAAATCAACCCTGAAAGGGCACCTGGAAGGACTGATGCTGAAACTCCAATACTTTGGCCATCCAATACAAAGTGTTGATTGCTTACAAAAGACCCTGATGCCGGGAAAGATTGAAGGCAGGAGGAGAAGGGGATGACAGAGGATGAGTTGGTTGGATGGCATCACCAACTTAATGGACATGAGTTTGAGAAAGTTCTGGGAGATGCTGAAGGACAGGGAAGCCTGGTGTGATGCAGTCCATGGGGTTAGAAAGAGTTGGACCCAACTGAGTGAGTGAACAACAACTTATATGAGGAATCTAAAACAGTCAGACTCAGAATCAGAGAGTAGGATGGTGGTTGCTGGGAGCTGGGAGGTCAGGACAACAGGGAGCTCAAAGGTACAGTTTCAGTTATAAAAGATGAATAAATCTTAGATATCTACTATATAAAGCCTACAGTTAACAGAACTGTATTGTGTACTTATACATTTGCCAAGTGTGCTAATCATGAGAAAAAGAAAGAGAGCAAGAGGAAAGTTTTGGAGATGATAGATTGTTTGTGACATACATTATGGTGATGATTTCACAGATAGATACTGATCTCCAAACTCATCAAGGTGAATATATTAACTATGTACATATTTTTATATGTCAGTCATCCCTCAATAAAATATTTAAAAAAGAAAAAGATAAGATGGTGCTTAAATAGTGAGTATCAGTTCCTAAAAGGAAAGAATCCATATTGATGGATTTTACATGAAATGATGTTAGATGCAGGCAAGAAATAAGCATGCTTTGATCCTACAAATTGAGAAGTGTGCTTTGATTGGCTAAAATAGAGATGTTAAAATCTTAAGAGGATTTCTTACAACAAATTGCTTATCAGGCATTCTGTAGAATGACTTGACTGTCTTGAAGAGAGATTAACTAGGGAGGTAAATTAAATTACAATATTAGTTTTGATTTAATCAAGCAAGTAAGATTTAGGATTAATCAGTCTAAGCCCTACACTTATATTATGACACATTTAAAATTAGTCATTTTAGTAATTTTTTATTTTCTGTCATCTTTTTATCTGTTATATTATAGACTAACAATGGACATTTGAGGAGGGAATGGTGACTATATACTTCTATAGTACCAAAAGTTGTTCTGAGTTCATTGGATTTTTAGTTTCTTGTGATGGAGGGGCAGCAACCCTACCTCATTATGTTACCAAAAAAGGTATCTCCATCATCTCAGCTAACTCAAATTTCAGGCAGTTGCTTAATGAAGAATGTAATCAACCTCCAAATAGTACCTTACTGAATTCAATCCTTTTTTTGAGCAGAAGCAATCATCATAGCTTTATTTGATTGGGTATTTATTGATTTCTTAATTTTTACTTATACTTCTGGTTGCTGTGGTTGGATACCCATGAAGTATCAAAAATGTTGTGTTGGCAGAAACACCATTGACACATTTCAAAAACGAAGACAATATCGAGCAGTGTAAACAAAGCACTTGATTTGGGTATTTTTGAATGTCAAAATGCATGCTTCATGCAATTATCGTAATAGTTGTCTAAGGAAGTCACTTAAAAACAAACAACCATTGCTCCTTGGACAGGGAAGCCTGTATTGCTGCAGTCCATGGGGTCACAAAGAGCTGGACATGACTGAGCAACTGAACTGAACAGATTACTCCTTAGTGTCAGTATTACATATTAGGACTAGGGGCATAGGCAAATTATAAATAGTTTGGAATTTCTGATAGTTAGACATACCTCAAGGATTTTAAGACTTTTACTTTATTTCTACCAAATTATATTTAGAAACTCATTAGAGACGGAAACAGTTGACAGAATGA
This sequence comes from Budorcas taxicolor, assembly GCF_023091745.1. Lineage (NCBI taxonomy): Eukaryota > Metazoa > Chordata > Mammalia > Artiodactyla > Bovidae > Budorcas > Budorcas taxicolor. Next base: position 146,853,978 of record NC_068911.1, on the reverse strand, counting down.
AGGCTATCCTTTTCATCTAACCCTGTTCATTCCCAACTAGAAGCTGATAAAGACAGAATCAAGACAAGAGAAAAGTAAAAGACAACAGGAATCTAATCTCTTATCTATAGGAATCTTAGTGAATAAATTTTTTTCTTGGAGGCGGCTGGCAATAAGTGTCCATTTTAACATCTGTTTTGAATGCTAGTACATTTGTTAATGTAAATGAAAACTCTCAACTCTTGCCTCCTTTTTAGAGTACATAGGATATGCTGTGCTTAATCGCTCAGTTGTGTCTGACTTTTTGCGACCCCATGGACTGTAGCCCACCAGGCTCTTCTGTCCACGGGGATTTTTCAGGCCAGGGGATCTTCCCAACTGCCTGCATTACAGGTGGTTTCTTTACCATCTGAGCCACCAGGGGAGCCCTAGAGTATATAAGCTGAAATGAACTACTTACAAATAAAATAAGAACTTTGGCTTTCACCTATATATACCTTTTTTTCATTGAATGAAAAATTCTTTAAGTTCTATAGCCCTTTACAGTTTTCAAAAGTTTCACTGATGATTTTATATAGTCCCATAATAACCCTTCTTTTTCATCCCACCACTTTACATTCCCCTTTCCTCTTCCTTCTTCCCACTGTAACCACTAGTTTGTTCTCTTATCTGTGAGTCTGCTTCTTTTTGTTTTATTCACTGATTTGTGTATTTTTTAGATTCCATATATATATAACTTTTTAAAGTGGATGGTATCTTCAAATGCCTAAAAATATTCAAGTATCCTATTCATAGTAGTTTTGAAAAAAATCCCACTATCCCTGCCACGAGTCATGTTCCTTTTGAAGAAATAGACTTTTAATTTCTAGAAGGAATCCAAGTTCTTGGCTTAAAAGGTTTATCTTAAGGTTTCAAGTAATTCTTTGCTCACCTAGTCTCATCTTCTTGTTTTCAGGTAGAAATGGTTAGCATACATCTTACAAAAAGAAAAGAACGAGGCCTGAATTATAATGTTTGTTGATTTCCAAAGTATAGATACTCATACCCTTAGGCAAATAAAGTTAACAATGTGACATCACTGAATACAAAATTTAGAAGAGAAATGCATATAATTGACTCTCATGAGGGAATCTAATCATTCTCTATAACTATATACTTCTTGGCCAAGATTATTCATAGGCAATTCTTATAGTTTGTTTTATTTTGCATAGAATGTCAGAATAATACAACTGGTTTTAGAAGAGCCAGAAAACATTCATTACCCTCCTAAAGGTACTCTTAAATTAATTTTAAATATAACAAGATGTGACTGTCATTATGGTATGATTTTTCTGCAATTATGAATCAGAGATGATAAGCCATGGCCTGTTATTTGTATAGAAAACAACAGAACATACTTGTGGAGGTCTTCAAAGTAATACTTCTGACTCTCATTGACAGATGAGGAAACTGTGCTGAGGACAGTTTAGATAGCATAATCAGAGTTGATTTTAGGAATGGATTTCTTAATAAGTTGATGAGTTCGGTAGTTTTTTTTACAACAAACTTCCTAAACACTCTTTTTGCCAATAGTATTTTTACATACTTGAACAAGAAAACTTCACATAAAAGACAAAACATTTATTTAGATACATGAATAAGCTTAGCAAACACCAAGGATTTATATAAATTGGGTCAGCATCATGATTTCTTAGACATTCCAGTGGAGGCTCCAATACCGTGAGGCTTTTCTTTCAGGAGTGGGAAACCTGGGTCATTAAGTGGTGGTGTGTTCTCCCTTGCTTCAATTTCTGTCTCTTTAGACTTGTCTGTGTTCAGCTGTATTCAAAGAAATGAGGCAGCCTAGGAGATTCATTCAGCAGTAGAGATTTCCTATACCTCATAGTTTTACTTTTGGCAAGTTATTGAGATCTAACATTAATCTTTTTAGATTATTCATAAAGTTTTCCTTTTAGCTTTAACCTTACTGGAGATGATCACAGTACATTTCTTTAGGTAAAAGAGTACAGTAAAAGGTTAAAGAATGAGAAGATGAGAGTGGGTGCCACAGTGGTTCAATATTCAGAATACCATGGAGATAGTTACTATTACAGGGGTCCTGATACAAGATAGACAGGCAGCCAACAAAAGAATTTATCAGTCTATCTACTCTAAAGAAACAATGTATGCATGATCAGGAGGCTGAACTTAGCTCTGCCAATCAAAAGTCAAGATCCCTTGACCCAGGTTACCAGACCTGAATCAATGTTAAGATCCAGGACCTATCGACTGAAGCAAAAGTTTGACCCCCACCCCCCACCTCTTGAAAAATGATGCTGCAACATCATGGAAAGGATATATGGTAATCATTCACTTGGTTTCTCCTAAGGGATCTATGGCCATCTCCTCAGATACTGTTAAGGAAAGGAAATACTGAGATCATGTGAAGACTTTTGACATCAATCTGTGGAGACTTAAGTATCACATCATGACTCTTGTTAGAGTTGCTGGAGTACATGAGAAGATATAAGCAAGGAAGTTAAAGATACTATATCCCAGTTCTAGGCCACAAATGGTCCACAAATTCATCTAGATATCATTCCCTGGTCACCAAATATGTAATTACAATGGATTTAAATGGTGGTTGGCTGAACTCCCATTGGTTCCTTGGTTTCTGGAGTGACAGAATAATGGGGAAAGTCAAATAGGGAGTATCTGTAGAAATTAGTGCCACCAAGATTTAAAAAAATGAAGTATGGCACTCCTCATAATATCTTCATTTAATTAATCAGTCAGGCCCCTACACAAACCACACAGATGTTGATAAATTATAGTGCACTGCTGTGAACTCAAACAAGTATTTCTTCTCATGCATCTGGGGCATTAGATGTATAATAGTATCTCTGATAGAGCAGATGAACACAGTTTCATGTATCTGGAATATTGCCATTGTTTTCTTTTCCATCTTAATCAGGAAGAAGGATAAGAAGCAGTTTGAATTCATGTTGAATGAATAACAGTACATAGTTATGGTCTTGTTCCAAAGCTATTTTAACTCTTCTGCCCTCTGTCATATACAGTCTGAAGGAGTCTGGGCACAAGGAGTACTGCCCGTGGCAAAGGTCATGAGGTTAAGGGGCCCTACAGGCAATGGTGAGTCGTGCCTTAAAGGAGTCTCGCTGGACCTGCTCGTGCATCTGCCCCAAAACCAGAGTCTGCCTGCTTTACTATGTTATGCCTTTCACCAACTCCTCTGACATTAACAGGGGGCTGTCCCCCCACCACCTTTTTCTGGAAAAAGTTAATTTAGAGCTTTTAGATGAGTCTCCTGGGCATAATAAGAGTGTTTCAGTCCAAAAACCCCTCTGATGGCTTTCTAGCCCGGCTGCCAGACTCTTACAGCTGTGCATGTGATTGTTCGTGGCCTCCTGACCGCGAGAGGCATAGGAAGCTTAAAACATCCTAGGAATGTAGGGGCTTCTGAGGAGTCAAAATCATTAGAATAGGATTGATTAAGGGTTTCATTTGTTGAGCCAATACTTGCTGACAAGTTTTCATATATCTTAATGTAACTTTATTTAGTACTTTGAGGGTGATACAGAGTAAAGAAAAACACTTCAGGGAAAATGAGATTAACATTCATTAAGGAAGAGAGTCATAAAATGTTAACAGGCCTCTTGGCCAGAAGATAATGTAAATCACCTGAGACCTTTTGTATACGGAAAGATTTGCAGAAAGAAAGCCTGGTCTTGATAAGGGTCAGGGCTGCTGACCCTGCATAACTTTGTGTTATCCATTGATCCCTATGTACAACTTAAAGTATAAAAGCTTTTCTGGAAAATAAAGGGCGGACCAGTTTCTCAGACCAGTCTCTCGGAAATCCGGCTCCCCTCGAGTCGACTCTCTCTCTCTTTCTCTTTCTCCCTCTCCCTCCCTCTCTTTTTCAGGCTGATCCCTTGGAACACAGAGGCTCTTCATGTCTGCTTATTTGCCCGGGCTTCTAAGACCCATGGGAGAGGGAGCCCAAGGTGGGGCACCCTCCGCTATTCAAGCAGGCGCCAGTGGCCTACGTAGATGGTGCAAGTTTCATGTCTTGAGACTTTATTAGCTTTCCGTGTAAACCAAGGAATATCAGCCTCTTTTCTCCTCTATTTTTTCACTATATTATTCTTCCCTAATCTCCCTTTAAATTTCTAATTAATCCCTCTTTAATTGTCGACTCGGTCCCTGCTTCGAATTCACTGGATCCACCGGGGCTGGACCCCAGAAGGGGTCCCTTATGAGTTAGCGACAGAGAAGGCAAAAGGGCAAAACTGATTAACTGATCAATCAGATCAGTGTGTAGGTGTATACTGAAAACGGACTGCTGATTCATCCCCACAGAGGGGTGGTCCTGAAGTCAATGTTGAAGGAAATCCTCCCAATGGGTGGATTTGGATAGTGTATCCAACTATCTAATTTATGTAGGAAAAAAAATGTAATCTGAGGTAAGATTATGCAAAGACTCTGGCAGAGGCAAATGGGGACCTGGAAAGAGAAAGACTGGGAATTTGAGGACAAAGGAAAGGAGATGATACATGTAGAGAGACATATGAGAGTGGCCATAAATCATCAGCTTTAAAACACTTGATAATGTCCTCAATATCTGCTAGCAAAGAGGCACATACACACAAAACACACCTAAATGGACAGATTGACTTGGCCATTTGATGTCAGCCCATATCTATCATATCATCAAGCATCCCAATAGCCATGGTGTCAGGGCTGTACCTGTGTGTGGACCAAACATCTTAGGATTCAGCATCCATTCCCAAATGCTGATTCATTCTGAGTGTACAACCTACCACTAAACTAATATTAAGTCAGGAATATAGCAAAAGTCCTCAAAGAATCCCACAAACCGACATCATGACAAATGTTTTTATTTGACACTTTGTACCCTGGGAAGGTCTTTATTTTTGACTAGAATGAATATTTTCCTGGTATGGGTTTGCCTTTTCTGCTCACAAGGCTTTAACTAGTTCCACTATCAGAGGATTTACAGAGTATTTGTTCAAAAGACATGGAAGAACACAAAATCATCTTAGATCAGTTTTTTTCCCCACAGAAAAGCAGGTATGAAAATGGGAACAGAATAATAGATGCTGTAGGTCCTATCACATACTCTGAAGTTATTTGCCTGAGACATGTGGGATGGCCTTTTGAAACTGTAGCTGAGAGGTCAGCATGGGGAATATCTGCATGAATGAGGAGGAATATTACTCCCAGGGACCAATTGCGGCATTTTTGCTTTCTATCTCTGCAATTTTAAGCAATGTAAGCAACTTTAAGTTTTCAGGGGGAAATCTTTCAACCAGGGAGACAGTTAGAATTTCTTTAAACTTTAAGCTATTACCTCTGTGTGGTCACTTCTTGCTTCTTTCAAGAGTGCAGGAAATAATCAGAGGAATCACCACCTTGCTTAAAGTAATTGATCCTGATGATCAGAAAGAGGTAGAGGGCTCTGTTACAAAAGGGCTGCTGCTGCTGCTGCTAAGTTGCTTCACTTGTGTCTGACTCTGTGCGACCCCATAGATGGGGGCCCACCAGGCTCCCCCGTCCCTGGGATTCTCCAGGCAAGGACATTGGAGTTGGTTGCCATTTCCTTCTCCAATGGATGAAAGTGAAAAGTGAAAGTGAAGTCAGCAAAGAATATGTTTGGGACCCAAGTGATATACTTTGGCATTCCATGGTTTTCCTCTTGGCCAATTTGGACAGTAAATGGACAAGCAAAGCTACTGTGGCCTGAGAAGGGCATAGTGACTAAGTGTTCACACTTGTCAGGAGCAAGGATCTGGGTCACTCTACCAGACCTAAGTAATTATTAACCATAGGTGATGGGAATACAGAATGGTTGTAAAGAAGAGAATCAAAGATTATCAGCTGCAGCCTCAAGAACAACTATACTGGTGAAGGTTGTTCTCTGTCTTAAAGAGCCTTCCTCTGGTTAAGTTTCTCCAGGAAAGAAACCAATCAGAATCTTTGAAATACTGTTCTTAGATGAGGTGAATTTATTATTTGAACTAAGTAGACCCAAGAAGCACAGTACTGAGTCCTGGTTGATGCTATGATCCTACCCACATACCTCATTCAAGGCCAATACAGTCACTACTCCAGCTGCTGAGTACTGGCATCTTAGGATCTATACCTGGGAACAGGTCCAGGCATAGCTCTCAGCTAAAAAGAAACTTCCTTGCTCAAGATTTTGCCCCCTTCCTAAGGCCAGTCAGCACAGAATGACTGGTTTATGCAGGGGTCACAGCCACCATCCCCTTTCTTTGACTTGGGACAACTCTGAAGGGCCATCCTAGAATCATGGCTTCCTATAGGATTGACTGAGGCATCTTCACTAATGCACCAAAACTTCTCCCTTTTCCCAGTTATGTTTCTCTCATTCTCTTACAGGTGCTCCCAAGAGCACTTTTCAATTAACTACCATGTCAGAGTATTTCTTGGGAAACCAAATATAAGGCAGTGACCTTTCATTTTCTTATAACATTTCCATTTTTTCCTACTTTATCTTCAACTCTATTCCCATGGAGCTAAGAGATCGAGTTGTGCTTGTCCCATAAACTTTTCATTTTAAATTGTTCCCTTTCTGGCCTCTTTCATCTATCTTCTTTTCCTTTTCTCTCTAATGGCCCCAACATACCTGGACTTTCAAGCTGACATCTCATTGATGATGTAGGGGCAAAGTTGGGACCTTTGCTGAAAGCAGTCTTTTATAGCCCTATGATATTTCACCAGGTTAGGATACCATTACCGGGCAGTGTTGCATTGATTTATATACTCTGGGGAAAGCACTTGGAAGAAAATCCTACCTGAAGGATGGACTTTAGCTGGAGCCAACAAGACAAAAATGCCACAATCTAAAACTTCCTTTTCGATCTTTTTCTAAGTAATTTTTTTTTTAAGATTCCATGCACAGCAGGTCAAATATTCAGCTATATGTTCTAGAAACTTAAAAATGTCTCCCTCCACCATTCAAATCTGAGTAGATTTTAGAAATTCTATAAAGTACTGCATACAAGCATCCACTAATTTCACTCTTTTTTTAAATCCTTCTGAGTTGCTGCTTTCTGAGCATGGAGAATACTGCTGTTTGATTCTATCTTGTCTATTCAGTTGTTTGATTTAATCAAGTTCAGTAAATGAAGAAGACTAAAGGTTAAACTGATATTCCAAATATATAAAAGAGAATATATATTGTTAGAAATACATTTATTTCTAAAAAGTAAGATGGATCTATATAAAAATAAAATAGTGATTCTTTTAAGGATTGGCACCAAAGAACTATAAATAATTTCGAACTTTTTAAAATTTTGCTTTTTGCTGTTGGCCCCATCATGTCATACTCTGCATTCCAGAGTTGACTTTAGATGGAACAAATCTCTACTTCAAAGGTAGCTTTATTCTTTGAGCAGCTCTGCCTCTCACAGAATGGAATGAGAAACCTTTGTTTCTGTGTCACAGAATTGATACTGTTCTTTTTGTCATAGAGATGTGATGCTTCAATGATACCTTCCTAACCACCTTGATGTCCCCGGCTGAAGAAGTTAACTTAGTTTCACTGTGCTTAGGTTCACTTAATTGCATTATGAAGAATTTAGGTTAGTGTCCAGACTAGTACTTCAACCTTCAAGCTTAAAACACACATACAGACAGACTCACATGAAAAGATACACAAATTACCTTACCAATGCTTGGAACATAGTAACTTGTCAATGAATGTTAATTTTTATGATTGTTATTATCACATGAATTGATGTGTTCATACAGTAAGAAGCTATAGTAGTAGTAGATTTATATAATTACAATGTAAAAACAGAGGGGAGAAATTCTGATTAATAGAGACACTTTTCCTTACTATTTGATTTTGGACTTTAGATTTTGATGAAATAGACTTAAAAATATAAATCTGACATATCAGATTTAAATATATATATTGCTCATTCTGTGAGGCCATAATTACACTGATACCAAAACCAGGATAAGACACTATAAAAAAAAAGAAAAAACTACAGGCTAATATATTTTATCAGTATAGATGTAAAAATCCTCAATAAAATATTAGCAAACCAAATTCAACATATAGAAAGGATCATATTCCATGACCTAGTTGGATTTATTCCAGGGCCACAAGGATAGTTCAATATTTGTAAATCAATCATTGTGATAACAGCATATTAACAAAAAGGATAAAAATTGCATGATTATCTCAATAGATGCAGAAAAAGCACTTGAAAAAAGTCAACTGCCATTCATGATAAAATACTCAAAATGGGTATAGAGGGAACATGTCTCAACTTGATAAAGCCATTTATGACAAATCCATAGCTAACATCACACTCAATGGTGAGAATGTGAAAGCTCTTGTTCTAAATTCAGATATAGGACAAGGATCCCCACTCTTGCCACTTTTAACATATTAATATAGTTTTGGAAGTCCTAGTCATGGCATTTAGACAAGAAATAAAAGGCATCCAAAATTGGAAGGGAAGAAGTATAACTTTTATTATTAGCAGGTTACATGATACTTTATATTGAAAATCCAAAAGTATCTATTCAGAAACCATGAAAGCTAATAAATGAATTTAGTAAAGTTATAGTGTACAAAATTAGTTTATAGAAATCTTCTGCTTTTTCTATACAGTGATAATAAACTATCAGAGGGAGAAAGTTAAAAAAAAATCCCATTTAAAATTCTATCAAAAACAAGAATAAACTTAATGAAGGAGGTGAATAACTATACTCTGAAAAATGATAGACATTGATGAAAAAAATTAAAGATGATACAAAACAATGTAAAATGCCCCATGCTCTTGAACTGAAAGAATTAACATTAAAATTACCATATTAGCCAAAGCAATCTACAGATTTAATACAGTCCCTGTAAAAATACCCAAGAATTTTTCACAGAACTAGAACAAATAATCCTAAAATCTGTACAGAACAACAAAAGACTCCAAATTGCCAAAGTAATCTTAAAAAAAAAAATCTGGAGGTATCACCTCTCATACTTCAGACTATTCTATAAAGCTACAGAAATCAAAACAGCATGGTATTGGCATATAAACAGTATAGCAAAATGAAACAACCAGTCAAAAAAATAAAAATGTTCAGAAGACTTGAATAGACGTTTTTCCAAAGAAAATATACAGATGGCTAACAGGTACATGAAAAGATGCTCAACATTGATAATTATTAAAGAAAGGCAAACAAAAACAACAAATGTTTGATGATGATATGGAGAAAAAGGAAACTTTGTACACTGTAGGTAGGAATGTAAATTGGTACAGCCACTATGGAAAACAATATGGAGATTCCTCATAAAACTAAAATTAGAACTATCATATGATTCAGCAATTCCACTCTTGGGTATGTATAGGAGACAAAAAACACACACATCAAAAACCTAAAACTGATATATGCACTCCAGTATTCATAGCAGCATTATTTACAATAGCCAAGATATGGAAGCAACCTCAAGCAAATAAATGAATGGATAAATTAAATATTTCTATATACCTATACACATGTATGTGTGTGTGTGTATATATATATACACACACATACACAGTTGGGGGGTCCAAAGCACTGGGATCCAAAGCTACCAGGGAAGCTCCCATATTCATATAAATATACATGGGAGCTTCCCTGGTGGCTCAGATGGTAAAGAATCTGCCTGCCAAGCAGGAGACCTGGCTTTGATCCTGGAGCCAGGAAGGTTTCCTGGAGAAGGGAATGACTACCCACTGCAGTATTCTTGCCTGGAGAATTCCATGAACTGGGGAGCCCGATGGGCTACAGTCTATGAGGTTGCAAAGAGTCAGACACAACTGAGCAACTAACACTTCTCACTTTCATATATGAATATAACTCAACCATACTGCTACTGCTAAGTCACTTCAGTCACATAGGACTCTGTGTAACCCCATAGACGGCAGCCCACCAGGCTTCCCTGTCCCTGGGATTCTCCAGGCAAGAACACTAGAGTGGGTTGCTATCTCCTTCTCCAATGGATCACAGTGAAAAGTGAAAGTGAAGTCGCTTAGTCATGTCCAACCCTCAGGGACCCCATGGACTGCAGCCTTCCAGGCTCCTCCATCCATGGGATTTTCCAGGCATAAGAGAGAATTAAATTCTTCCATTTGCAGCAATGTGGATGGACGTAGAAGGTATCATGCACAGTGAAAGACAGAGAAAGAAAAATTCTACATGATATCACTTATATGGACAATCTAAAAAAATAAACAAATATACACAGAGGAACAGAAATGGACTCAGATACAAACTATGGATTACCAGTGAAGAGAGGTAAAGGGGCAAGGCAAGATAGGGGTAAGAGATACAAACTAATATATATGAAATAGATAAGCAACAAGGACACATTGTACAGCACAGGGAATTTTGATCATTATCTTGTGATAAACTTTAATGCAGTATAACATGTAAAAATACTGAATCTTTATGCTCTACACCTGAAACTAGTATTATAAATCAATTATACTTCAATAATGCTTACAATAATACATTAGTGGGAAAATATGCATGTGTTTAAATGAACTGCCAAAATATGTAATTCCAAGTTTTCAGCAAGTTCAAGCAAGAGAAGTGAAGTGAGGGGGTCCAAAGTGCTAACATTCAATGTGATACCTTTTAGCCAAAATATGCTTAAGGACTCTTTTATATTATCAATTACCTCTTGCTCATGCACTGATATACAACATGAATTCAGAATAAAACTGAATTGCACATAGACAAATAGCTTCTCTTTAGATTTTATAAGTGAGCTCCCACCATAGAGTCTCCAGGAACCGGCACATAGATTACATCAAATTAATTTACTGTCAGATCATTCCTTTCATGATCTATTACCCACTGATGCCCTAGTATCAATCAGACAAGTGACTGATTAACTAGATGGGCCTTTTTCAAAGTCCCCTGCAGGCCAACAGATTCCAGACTTTTCAATCAGCAGGTAGAAAACAATTTCAGAGGAACGAACATTAAAAAAGAAAAAGGAAAGGAAGAAGCCTACACTATATTTTATGTTTTTACTCTCAACTCAAGGAAATGCAGCCTATCCATGAGATCTTTGAAAGTCTCATGACTCATGAGATAGTGTAAAGAATAAAGAAAAAAGAATTTGAAATCTAGATTCTGTACCTTTTATATAACTTCACATAGTTCATAGATTGGACTGAACTTTTAAGAATATATGATGATTATGGGACTGCTTGAACAATTAGAATGGTTACAATATCTTATTATTTTAGTCCAACTACAGGCTTGAGTGAATACATTCAAAATATACTGATTGAACATCTACAATGTACCTGACACCTGATAGTAATGACACGGCTGGACCCTAACATTTCATCTCAATTGATCCTCACCCTTCTGAAAGAAAATACAATTTTTATCCCTGGGAGCTCAGGCACAGAGAGGTTAAATAACTTGGCCAAGGTCTGGCCCAGGTCTCACAGTCCCTGGATGGTAGAACCATAATTCAAGCCCATATCTATCTTCCAACAGAAATTGTACACCTAACTTTTTTCTTAACTGCTGCCTCTTTTCATCATATCACTGAAAAAACTAGTCATTTAGCTGAAATGATTAGAAGCACTAATCATTTCAACTAAACAGTTTGATGGTTGATTGCAACAAACATTTTATAATTTTCAAACATTTTAGAAACTGGATGTCAAAAGCTTTATTTTCAAAAATGCTAATCTTATATCAAAAGCAATTCATAATCTTATTGCTATCCAATATTCAATATTTCCACCTAACACTTTGTCTTCTGTGGACAATTACAATGGCTTGACAATTGTAATTATATAGTTAAATGTTATAAGTCTTAGTATACTGACACTAGTATCTGGAAACAATACGATATTTGACATTTTTATCACACTGGGGTGAGAAAACCTCGCAAGTTACTTCATCACTTTGGACCTCCCTTTCTTTATTTTTAAGATTAAATTTCTAATATTGTCATCCTTCGGTTACTCAGTCATTCCACAAATTTTACTTTTTTGCCTACTGTATTAGTAGTTATCCATTGCCACCATAACAAAAAAGCACAAACTCAGTGACTTAAAACAAAAGAAATTTGTTCTCTCACAGTTTTGGAGGCCCAGTGTCTGAGAGCAGGTGTCAGCAAGGTTGTTCTCCATCCAGAAGCTCTAAAGGAGATGAATATTCTTAGCCTCTATGTTGGTGGCTGTCCAACCTCTGCTTTCATCTTCATGTTGCTTCTGCCTCTGTGTTTGTGTTGGCGTCTCTTCTCTCCTTTAGAAAGACCCTTGTTACTGGATATATGGCTCACCTGTGTACAAAGGTCCATCTAGTCAAGGCTATGATTTTTCCAGTAGTCATGTATGGATGTGAGACTTGGATTATAATGAAAGCTGAGCGCCAAAGAATTGATGCTTTCGAACTGTGGTGTTGGAGAAGACTCTTGAGAGTCCCTTGGACTGAAAGGAGATCCAACCAGTCCATGCTGAACGAAATCAGTCCTGAATATTCATTCGAAAGACTGATGTTGAAGCTGAAACTCCAATACTTCGGCTGCCTGATGCGAAGAGCTGACTCATTTGAAAAGACCCTGATGCTGGGAAAGATTGAAGGTGGGAGGGAAAAGGGGATGACAGAAGATGAGATGGTTGGATGGCATCACCAACTCAATGGACATGAGTTTGAGTAGACTCCGGGAGTTAGTGATGGACAGGGAGGCCTGGTGTGCTGCAGTCCATGGGGTCACAAAGAGTCAGACATGACTGAGTGACTGAACTGAACTGAATTGTGTAATCCAGGATTTTCTCATCTCCAGGTTCTTAGCTTAATTACACACACAGAGACCTTTTTTCCAAATAAGGCCACACTCATAGGTTCTAGATGTTTACAAATCTTTTGAGGGGAGGCCACTGTTCAACCCACTGCACCTAACAGGTGCTAGACATTCGATTTGGATGCTGGAACTATTTGGGGGAAAGAGGCATAATCCTCAAGCTTATGGAGGGCATCTTAATTGCTGCAAGAACTTTGGAAATTATAAAATCCCACAAAAGTAGAAGCTATTCTTATCTCTTAAAGAAAAAACTCCATTTCTCTTCCTTTTTTTTTTGCCTCAGTCTGCTAATAATAGAAAAATAACTGGACTTCACATCAATACTACTCTTCATTTGTGACTAGAACACTTGTCAAGGGAAGCTGACCAATAATAATAGTCTGAAGAAAGCATCAATCAGAAACACACGTTGATGAGGGCATTTTCCAAGTAGAATAACAGCAATAATACTTAATGTGGGATGATTTGATCTGAGGGCAAAATAACTTGTAAATGATTGCTTGATTAAGAGATTAACATCCCCCCAAATGATGCCTTGATAATATCATCATTACAGATTAATTTCTTTTCATCTTTAAAGATTTTCATCATAATACACTCCTCTACCTTAAAAGTTCTAGAAAGAGGTTATCTACTATCACTAGGGAGGAAATAGTTTCATTCTATGATACTCAAAGTGTGGGCCACAGATCAGCAAAATCAGTATCACATGGTAGCTTGTTAGAAATAATCTCAGGGTGAGCGTGCTTCCCTGGAGGCTAAGTGGTCAAGAATCTGCCTGCCAATGCAGGAGAGACAGGTTCAATCCCTCGGTCAGAAAGATCCCCTGGAGAGAGAAATACTCCAGTATTCTTGCTTGGGAAATCCCATGGACAGAAGAGGTTGGCAGGCTACAGTCCATGGGATCGCAAAGAGTTCGACACGACTTAGCGACTAAATAACAACCCGTTCTGAGCTACCAAGCCAGTATGTATGTTTTAACAAGATCCCTAATAACCAGAAGGTACATTACATTTGAAATGTTAATTACATCCTTTCCTACTAGTACAACATGTTGAAACAAGTCTTTTGGTGTAATACTTCTTAAAAGGTAGACTGCAGGCTTTTGTTCATTTATTTCAAGGGTAACCAGTAAGTGCCAAAATGAGAAAAATTTGTTTATTTAATGGGTTCTGTGAAATTACACTTATTCAGTTTAAAGAAATGTCCTCTTTACTGAGACTGAGTTTCCTACGAGTTCTGCATTTCACTTTTTTTTTTTTAATGATGATAATATAGAAGTTGTTCATGTGCGGCATGCATGCATGCGGATGCATGGATGTTTAACCCCTGATTTTCGAAATGAATTTAACATATATCCACAATATTTTTCCCTTTAAATTACTGACCTATACAATTCAAAAATGGTGTGGATAGAAGATGAGCCATTGAATGGAAGGGTGGAGTTGAAGAAAGAAAGGAGGGGGGTGGGTAAACATCAAAGAGGTATTATTCTTTACATTTTTCCTTTACATTTTCTTTAATTTGTTTTCCCCTTAGGGTAGACCTCTTTGGGGAGACCACACAGACAAGGCTTGACAAGTTACCATAATGCCACTCAGCGTGGGAGTACTATCTGATAAGCCTTTCTTCATCCTAGAAATGTTCATAATATACAGTTCACCCCATGTGCTACTGAAAACATCATTTGAAGTAGTAGACTGCAGTGTAGAAAGTATTCTTAAATTCTAGAATCTCCTCAAAAGGGAACTCTTCTATATGCTAAGTCGCTTCAGTCGTGTCCGACTCTGTGTGACCCCATAGACGGCAGCCCACCAGGCTCCCCCGACCCTGGGATTCTCCAGGCAAGAACACTGGAGTGGGTTGCCATTTCCTTCTCCAATGCATGAAAGTGAAAAGTGAAACTGAAGTTGCTCAGTCATGTCCCACTCCTCGCGACCCCATGGACTGCAGCCCACCAGGCTCCTCTGCCCATGGGATTTTCCAGACAAGGGCACTGAAGTGGGCTGCCATTGCCTTCTCCAAGCTATCCATCAAATATCCCCTTTCTGTTCTTTGAAAATAGACATTCATGTTCAAATCTTACCCTTTGCTTCAGTGATGGTTCCATTTCAGTTAACCTGAACTGCTAATTAAAATATTAAAACTTTGAAAGCTATTCAAGTATACACTATTTCTTTAAAAGAAATATTAAGAGGGGAGAAAAAGATAACAAGGTCTTTGAAAATGAATATCATAACATTCATGGATTCTTTGAATAAACTAGTGACATTTAAGATCGCTAAATTAACATTTTAATTTTTTTGAACCAAATCAGTGATTCAAAAGGCAAAGTCTTAAGCTATTTTTCTCTTCCCACAGACCCTATTGTTTCTGATGTAAGTGCATACTATGCATTCATTAATTAAAGGTTATGCTATAAAAGATTCTTTTCTAATTTACCAAAGATCAGACTTTTAAATCCTTAGGAAAAGCAAGATATTTAGTAAACTAAAAAATGCTTATAGATCAAAGGTGCCCAAAATTCAACTTTAAAAAGTTGTTCCTACACAGCTTTCTCACAAATAGTTAATGTCCCTTACCTTTCTCATAATTGGAAATAAAACACAAACATATGTGTAAATAAATATTTGATCTTTCCTAGCACTTGCATCTTATAATTAATAGTGTGATGGGATTTTAAATGTTAAAGAAATAATAATTTGCCATCAACAAGGGTAGGAGAATTTTGTTTATTAGTTTTGTGTGATTCAATTTGTGAAAATGTGCTTCATTGATCTTTGCAAAAGAACTTTAATTGGAAATGAATATCACAATCTATTTGCCACACCAATAAGCCCAAGTTGCTGCAGTTCATTAAGTACCACACCTGCTATTTAACTTTCCACAGGGAAAAAAGTCCTTGATTTAATACACCTAAGGATGGCCAGGTGGGAACTCAAAAAACAATTTGAATTAAATATTTCTTTTACTCATCCAAGCTGTTAAAATATACACCAAAGTGTTGCTTAAGACAAATATGCCTTAATACTTGATCTGGATATTACTTTTTCCTTTTATATAGATACAAATTATTTTCTTAAATACAAAAGTAATCCATTTAAATAATATTCTGTAAAAATATCACAAATAAATGAGGAAAAAGTCCCTTTTTTTTTTTTTTTTTTAAATACCAGTGCACACAGGGGTTGCCAGATCACCTATACAAGCAAGCTGAAGCTCAGTGGGGTGGGGAGAGGAGAAAGAACAGGCACTTTATGTTAGGATGAAAACCATAGGACAGATACCAAATAAACAATATCAACAGCTACCCTCAACAGAACAGATACCCTCAACAAATAAGAAACAGCGGTGGAGAACAAGCAACAAAGCACTCAGTAAATTCCTTTAGATGAAAGAGCTAAAAATAATGGACTAGGTGCCAATGAAAGATTTCGCAACTTTTAGTTATTTGGAAAATTAATTCTTACATCAGTCAATAACTGGATTTTGGGGAATCCTCTGTGCTTAAGCTTGAAACGTGATTGATCCATGTGGGGTCCAAGCCCATGGCTCTAGTTTTGTTTCAACCATCCCCTCCATGGAAGCAGTTAGGCTGCAGGCTGTGGATTCATATTGTGATTGTAGGCACAGTAAAGTCATGGCAGTGCCAGGCTAATTAGCAACCTCCTTTTTCCCTGGAGAAGAAACTCTCACCGTGCAATTTTGTTTTACAAACAAGTGGCTAACACTTTTCTGATGGTAGGTGAAGTGAGAGGGTTAATATCTGAACTATATTTTAAACATATTCAAAATGCTCACTAAAATTTACAGTTTAAACATTTTAAAGATGTGTTCCTCTTCAAAAAATATATATTTTGAATATATATTCAAAATATAACTTCTATATTCAAATATGTATTCAAAATATAACTTCTATAAAACTATGGGAAAATGTAATTTATTTTTTGTAAAATGTACTTCATTATCAATGTTTCTGTGATGCATTTTTCCATGTCTGTATACAAATTAGAAACAGAATATTTAGATTTTCTCTATCCCAGCTAATCAAGGCAATTTTGTCTCTTTAAAAAAGTTAACCAGCTTATTCAACAAACATGGGTACCATTTTTGCATGAGATTTCAAGATGAGGAAGAAGTAGGGATAGGGGACATATAGATAAATTACATGTGATTAATACTTGGGATGATGAAAAAATATATATGACACTTAGTTTTCACCTCAACCAGACCAATGGTATCAAAATTTGGGGAAGAAATGTCAGTATATTTGGATTTCTTGAAAAATGCCTTATGTGATTCTAATGTGCAGCCAGGGTAGAGAACCATGGAAGTGTTTTAGAAACAGACCTAAACCAAATAATTATAAAGCAATGTGGTAACAGCATTGAAAGAAATATATCCAAATCAGAAAAAAGCATAGTAGAGAACCTACAAAAACAGTTCTCTGATTAACTTGGAACAGCTCAGCTTGGAAGAGGGGTGCAGGAGGTTGTTCTTATTTAACATAACACTGTGTATAGTCATTTCAAAAGAAAAAGAATTTGGAAACTTAAAGGCCAGCAGTACATTCAGTTCAGTTCAGTTCAGTTCAGTCTCTCAGTCATGTCCAACTCTTTAACAATAATATGTACACAAAATGTTATAGCAGCACAGAAAATTGCTACTAATCTAGGTTCTATGACCATAGAAGCCTTTCTCAAGGAAAAACAAGTTTAATCTTAAGCTTAAACCTTTACCTGTCAATCAATTTGAAAACTATTTCAAATTTTCTTATCAATAAAAAATTACACAAATATAAAATAGCTTATTTGTAGCATTTAACTTCCAATGATATTCAAGTTTAATAAGAAAATAATTATATTCCAATAAAGAAAAGTATGTCCCAGATTTATTATTGGAATCTATGCTTGGACTGCAAGGAGATCCAACCAGTCCATTCTGAAGGAGATCAACCCTGGGATTTCTTTGGAAGGAATGATGCTAAAGCTGAAACTTCAGTACTTTGGCCACCTCATGTGAAGAGTTGACTCATTGGAAAAGACTTTGATGCTGGGAGGGATTGGGGACAGGAGAAGAAGGGGACAACAGAAGATGAGATGGCTGGATAGCATCACTGACTCGATGGACGCAACTCTGAGTGAACTCCGGGAATTGGTGATGGACAGGGAGGCCTGGTGTGCTGCAATTCATGGGGTCGCAAAGAGTGGACACGACTAAGCGACTGAACTGAATTGATGTTAGTATTTATGTGCATCAAAAAAGTAGTTTAAAATAATTAGAATAAATGTTACAATTCATGACATTTACATTTTTGGCTTAGTTGCTCCTTAGCACATGTGATCTTCCTGGATCAGGGATTGAACCTGTGTCTCCTGAGAATTCTTTACCAGTGAGCCACCAGGGATATCCCAAGCCTATTTTTTATTAAGGTGTTGTAGTAATTCTTTCTCTGAAAGCCATTATCTTGTTCTTTCTTTTTCTTTTTTTTTTTTTTCTGGTAAGGAAATACTGAAATACAAACTAAATGCAATACTATCTGCTGTATATTAATACTTTTTATTACATTCAATCTGCAGGCAATATATTTATTTATTAACATACCAACAGGCTTATGTGATTTTTAAAAAGGTTCTGGGACTTTTAAACAGATATAAGTTTTTCAATCAACACACTTAAAATTACTTTTCTTAATTAATGCATGAACTAATTTAACAATTTTTACTGAGAAATTGCTAAGTACCAGAATTTCTACTCTGAGTTTGGGAGAATGTGGTTAACAGGAAAGGACCGCAGGCAAGTACACAATCAGACAGTATCATGTGTGTATGTGAAGAGAGCGCCATCCGTGTTACGTGTGATACTCCCACTGCACACTATCTTCACACAAGGGCCCCTTTCTATTCCCACTACACACTGTGTGGGGATAGATAGGGGCCCTTAACCCAGATGCGAGAGTCTGGAATTTCTGGAAAGAAGACTAAGCTGAAATCTTAAGAACGAACAGGACAGGACCAGATAAAGGTAGGAGCGAAATAAAAATTTTCAGACAAAGTACCCAAAAGGAAGAGAATGGCAATGAAAAATCAGAAGGATGTTTGTGTCAAGACAGAGGGGTTTAGGAGGGTGAAACATTAAGAGGTAAGACTGGAGAGTTTGGCAGGGGATAGATAACATGGACTGAGGAAAAAAAAGGAGAAGGGGGCTGCAGAGGATGAGATAGTTAGATGGCATTGTGGACTCAGTGGACATGAATTTGAGCAAACTCTGGGAGATAGTGGAGGATAGAGGAGCCTGGCATGTTGAAGTCCATGGGGTCGCAAAGAGTCCAACATAACTTAGCCAATGAACAACAAAGATCACAAGTGGTCCTGGAAGCAATGTTAAATATTGGCAGACTACTGAAATATACAGACCAGCTTTACCCGGGTTTGCATTTTGTGTATAATTTCATGGCACTGGACAAACATCTTCAGCAATATGGCACTGGAAGAGTATCTTACATTTTCAGTAAAGATATCTTTAAAAAAAGTATACCCACTGAGTTTTCCATAGAGTCTAGTCTTTTGTCATGACCCTTTTCACCTGAGTCTTCTCCTTATTTGGGGATCTTGTCACTGCATTTGAATTATGTAACATTTCTCTAGCGGATTTCTCCTTTCACTCTTTTTCTCTGTTTCATTCTCCAGTCCTACATAGTCTTAGGGCTTCCCTGACAGCTCAGTTGGTAAAAAATCTGCCTGCAATGCAAGAGACCCTGGTTCAATTCCTGGGTCAGGAAGATCTGTGGGAGAAGGGATAGGCTACCCACTCCAGTATTCTTGGGCTTCCCTTGTAGCTCAGCTGGTAAAGAATCTGCCTGCAATGTGGGAGACCTGGGCTTGATCCTTGGGTTGGGAAGATCCCCTGGAGAAGGGAGAGGCTACCCACTCCAGTACTCTGGCCTGGAGAATTCCATAAACTCTATGGTCCATGGGGTCACAAAGGGTTGGACACGAGTGAATGACTTTCACATAGTTTTAACCATATTAGTCTCTGTGATATCTTCATTTCACTCTTTCACCATTCTTTAAACACGTTCTCTGGTTTTCTCAGTTCATTAATATAGAATCCATATATCTTATTCATACTTAAATAAAATATTTTAATATATTGTATATTCTAATAAATTAATTGGAATATATGTAAATAAATAAATATATAATATTTCAATAATTTAGCCTAACATTAAAGAACTCTTTAGAATCTAAATTCAACTCCAGTTTTTTTCATGGTATTTTATTTTTTATTTTATTATTTTTTTATTTTACTTTATTTTACTTTACAATACTGTATTGGTTTTGCCATATATCAACATGAATCCACCACGGGTGTACAGGAGTTCCCCATCCTGAACCCCCCTGCCCCAACTCCACTTTTAAGATCTTTTCTCTACTTTGAAACATAAGTGGGAGGAAAAAGGGAAGGATTTGCTCATCCTGAATAAATTCTCAAAACTGGCAATGTTTCAAAAGTGTATTAAGGTAGTAAGTCCATTTAAACATTCCTAACAACACAATGCGGAGAAGGCAATGGCACCCCACTCCAGTATTCTTGCCTGGAAAATCCCATGGACAGAGGAGCCTGGAAGGCTGAAGCCCATGGGGTCGCTGAGGGTTGGACACAACTGAGCGACTTCACTTTCACTTTTCACTTTCATACATTGGAGAAGGAAATGGCAACCCACTCCAGTGTTCTTGCCTGGAGAATCCTGGGGATGGGGGAGTCTTGTGGGCTGCCGTCTATGGGGTCGCACAGAGTCAGACACGACTGAAGTGACTTAGCAGCAACAACACAATGAGAGTGCTCTATAAGAAGCAAGGTAGAAAGGAAGATAAGAAGAAAGCTGAAAGAGAGTGATACCTTTTCACCAGCTCATAATTTATCTAGCTTCTCACCCCAGACTTGCCTCCCTGTCACCTTTGGTTCTGGAAACACCTACATACCAGGAACTCTCTGCCTAGAGTTGAGTCTACTCAGTGAGCTTTGAAGATGAGAAGCCTGTTGTCTTGCCCCACTTGCAGACTTTAAAACACCATCCTGCTACATGAGGTCTGGGCTGAATGCTGAGTGGTTGTGGATCCTTCTTGTTTAGAGTCCACACCCTGATCAAGTGCAATTTCTGGGACAGTCAACGAGATTACAGGGGAGTGGAGGCAGGGAAGTGAATCAAATCTACTGTTATTGCTTAGTTTAAAAGTCTTATTCTCTAACATTTGCTGGGTTTCCTGTTTCTCTGAGGAGAATAATGATTCCTCCAAGTATGACTGATCAGTCATAACTGGCACAGTGGCAGACGCCAGGTGTCATATTATTGCACACAGCAGGTGTTTCTAGATTTGTGACAAGTACCAGTATCCTGTCAGAGGCTGATGAATCCTGGGTTCTGATCATTTCTTACACCTCAAATATCTTCTTTAAAAAACACATGCTTAGGACAAATAATTAAGAAATATACTCAAATTATATTAATCTCATCCTCCCTCAAGTACTTCTTAAATTTTTTTGTTCCTGCAGAACTCTGATTTTGTTCAGGTATCTGGAAGGTTTGTACTTCAGGGGAAATGAAGGTTGTCTGTGTTGTCTTGGTTGCCAAGTCATGTCGGACTCTTTGTGACCCCATGGATGGTAGCCCACCAGGCTCCTCTGTCCATGGGATTTTCCAGGCAAGAATACTAGAGTGGGTAGCTATTCCCTTCTCCAGAGGATCTTTCCAACCCAGGGATTGAACCTGTGTCTCTTGCACTGCAGGATGATTCTTTACCATCTGAGTCACCAGGGAAGCCCAAGGGTGGTTACTCTTAAGACAATTATGGTAATTCCATTTTCTAGACAGTGACTGGTTTACACAAGGGCATGTCATGTAATTCTGACCAATGAGATATAAAGGGAAATTCTACTAGGGAGAGTGAGTGGAAAAGTTTTCCTCTACTCTACAGGTAGAGATGAGTCACTTTTTTTTCTCTCTTATGGCTGCACATAGAGTCTTGTCAATAAAATCACAAGGTGAATCCAGACATTTGAAACTGATGAGTTAACTAACTCTGGAGCTTCCCTAATTCTGATGTATTTGTTTTGTGAATTAATAAACCCTTTAATGTTTATATTGGGATTCCCTTGTGGCTCAGCTGGTAAAGAATCTACCTGCAGTGTGAGAGACCTGGATTCAGTCCCTGGGTTGGAAGATCCCCTGGAGAAGCAAAAGGCTACCCACGCCAGTATTCTGGCCTGGAGAATTCCATGTACTATATAGTCCAAGGGGTCTCAAAGGGTCAGACACGACTGAGCGACTTTCACTTTCACTATTGTTTACATCATTTTTAGAAGTAGCCACTGCAGGAATACCTGCAGTCTAAAACATCAAAATTATTCTAGGATGTTACAAATGTGGCTTTGGGACTCCTGTCTTAAAACGACTAACAGAAACCTCTCAAAAGGTAGGAGGAGTCAAGGGCTGCGTCATGTCATTTGGGAGACCTGCTGTTCAGTTCACACTATCATGGTTACATTTCTGGACTTGGATCATCTTTGATATTATAACATAGCCTGCTTTCAATGGAGCATGTGCCCAAATGCTTTTCAAGTTAATGTTAATGGTTTGTACACAGGCATGTGTAAAATGAAGTGGAACGAACATTGGGCTGGACATAATACTTTGATTCTTGTACTTATGTTGATACAATTTTATGACCTTGGTCAGGAAAATGAAATACTTTGGGGTGTGGTTTTCTCAACTGCTAAATGAGCTTAGATTATATCTTACGGGGTTCTGACTCTAATTTTCTAGAATGCAAAACATACCCACAATTTGCTTCCAGGAATCAGGAACAGGCACTAAAACCTGGGGATTTTCTAACAATGAGATGTACTTTATATACTTTCTGCATTTTGTGTTTCATCATCTATCTATGCCTATTGCATAAAGTTCCATTAATAATCCAGTAATGAGTGCTATCTCATTAACTGATTTGGATCGCAGTGCTGTCTACACAGGGTTTGGCAAAATCAGGCCTATGGATCCTTTGGTGAAATGCTGGATACAGCAAATCTAAGTGTAGAGGTAGGAACAATGAGGATTGCCAAGATGTAGGCAGATATCAGCTACTTCTGAAGGTGCTGTATGATATGAAGATTATATCACACAACACTGAGAGAATCGCAAGACAAAATATCCAAACTGAAAAATTAAAGAAAACCATGTTGATTTATTTATTTAAGATTGAGGATGCAGAAATCTTTAGAATTACAGAAGTTAGCGTAGGAATCACCTTATTAACAACAATAACAAAAATCATTCAAGTCTCAGGGCCTACAAAGGTAGGGGGAGAGGAGATTTCTTCACAGTTACTTCATCAACTTTTCTCGTAAAAAACCTCAAATAAGGTGCTCATAACAAGCAGCAAGAACTGTCACTGAACAGTAGTATGAAAAGTAAGGGGCTTCACCACTAACTGAAAATTAAGAGCCACAGTCAGCTGCCTACTGATGAAGTTAAGAGTCTCTTATTCACCAGCCCATGGATAAGCCAGAATGTCCTCCCATCTTACTCAAACGGCTTTTTTTTTTTAATATTACCACTGACACAGCTGCCTTACTTAATTGAACTATTGCTGCATTGCATTTCTAGTGCACTGCTTTGCTTTGTTATAACTTTGCACAATAGCTTACCTACAGAGGCTCTCATTAAGCCACTTGGTATTCATAAGCTGGATAGAAAATCTTTTTTCTTTTTTTTTTTTTCAAGAAAAAGGTCACAAGGGAATATAGTCACCAAGGTGACCAAGGCTAGTATAATAAAGAAGCTGGCTACACAGAAGACTACAATCAGTACAATCACCGCTTCATTATTAGTGCTCCATGAACAAAACAAGCAATAGTCAAAGCTAGAATCCTAAATGACAAGATATTCCAATCTCTGTTCACTTGCCACTCACACTGGATTAGAAGTCAGATGTCTGTACTGCCTTGAAAAGCACATTTCCATACTAAATTAAGGCTGAACAACCAAAGCCAAATGAGAGAAATATTTATGCATGATTTAGTAAAATGAGAAAACAATGTGTTCACCTCCAGCTAACCACATTGTCTCCCTAGACAAACTTCACATTCAAAATGAAGTCACTCATGCTTTCCCTTCCATTTGGAGGGTAAAAAGAACCTTTTAAAATTTTAAACTGAGGCTATGACAACTGAACCAACAATAGAAAATGATAGCCTCTAAATCAGTTTAATGTGTTTAATAATAAATACCATTTCTTCATAAATTTAAAAACAGGCTTGGTTTCCAGAAATGTTGTTAACAGGTTGGAGAAAAAAATATTAATAGGTGATACAGAGCTGTATTCTTTGGTGCCTGCACAAAAGAAGGCCATACGAGATAAGCATCGCTATGATCCTATCTCATGACTGCTCCACTCCTGACATTTTCTTCCCAATTACTGACATTTTCTTCCCAATTACTGACATGTCCTTCATTTAGCTGTTAATTTCTTTCCTGCTACTGAAAAGCAGTGTTTAAAAAAAACATAGATGAAATTCAGAATGGTGACTGGGAGTGGATGGGAGCCTCCTTTCAGGCTGTTCTTTCATTAAAATCCTCTTGCATTGTTTCAATCCCTTCTTTTTTTAAGGTGGGCTCCTAGTCAAGGCTATGATTTTTCAAGTGGTCATGTATGGATGTGAGGGTTGGACTATAAAGAAAGCTGAGCATCGAAGAACTGATGCTTTTGAAATATGGTGTTGGAGAAGACTCTCAAGAGTCCCTTGGACTGCAAGGAGATCCAGCCAGTACATCCTAAAGGAGATCAGTCCTGGGTGTTCATTGGAAGGACTGAGGTTGAAGCTGAAACTCCAATACTTTGGCCACCTGATGTTAAGAGCTGACTCATTGGAAAAGACCCTGATGCTGGGAGGAGTTGGGGGCCAGAGGAGAAGGGGATGACAGAGGATGAGATGGTTGGATGGCATCACGACTCAATGGACATGGGTTTGGGTGGACTCTGGGAGTTGGTGATGGACAGGGAGGCCTGGGGTGCTGCAGTTCATGGGGTCACAAAGAGTCGGACACAACTGAGCGACTTCATTTCACTTTCCACTTTCATGAATTGGAGAAGGAAATGGCAACCCACTCCAGTGTTCGTGCCTGGAGAATCCCAGGGATGGGGGAGCCTGGTGGGCTGCCGTCTATGGGGTTGCACAGAGTCGGACACGACTGAAGTGACTTAGCAACAGCAGCAGCAGATGCACTTATAAGAAGAGGAGATTAGGACAATAGCCAGTGGGAAGCTGCTGTACAACCCATGAGGCTCAGCTCAGCACTCTGTGATGACCTAGAGGGATGGGATGGAGTTTGGGGGTTGAGAGTGAGGCTTAAGAGGGAAGGGGATATATGTAAAAGATAACCCATGCATGAAGAAAGAAGAATAAATGATGAGTGTCATTAAAACACTTAAATTGAAGAAAGCAGGGAAAACTGCTAGACCATTCAGATATGACCTAAATCAAATCCCTTATGATTATACAGTGGAAGTGAGAAATAGATTTAAGGGACAAGATCTGATAGACAGAGTGCCTGATGAACTATGGAATGAGGTCCGTGACATTGTACAGGAGACAGGGATCAAGACCATCCCCATGGAAAAAAAATGCAAAAAAGCAAAATGGCTGTCTGGGGAGGCCTTACAAATAGCTGTGAAAAGAAGAGAGGTGAAGAGAAAAGGAGAAAAGGAAAGATATAAGCATCTGAATGCAGAGTTCCAAAGAATAGCAAGAAGAGATAAGAAAGCCTTCTTCAGTGATCAATGCAAAGAAATAGAGGAAAAGAACAGAATGGGAAAGACTAGAGATCTCTTCAATAAAGTTAGAGATACCAAGGGAACACTTCATGCAAAGATGGGCTCGATAAAAGACGGAAATGGTATGGACCTAACAGAAGCAGAAGATATTAAGAACAGGTGGCAAGAATATACAGAAGAACTATACAAAGAAGATCTTCACCACCCAGATAATCATGATGATGTGATCACTAATCTAAAGCCAGACATCTTGGAATGTGAAGTCAAGTGAGCCCTAGAAAGCATCACTATGAACAAAGCTAGTGGAGGTGATGGAATTCCAGTTGAGCTGTTTCCATCCTGAAAGACGATGCTGTGAAAGTGCTGCACGCAATGTGCCAGCAAGTTTGGAAAACTCAGCAGTGGCCACAGGACTGGAGAAGGTCAGTTTTCATTCCAATCACAAAGAAAGGCAATGCCAAAAAATGCTCAAACTACTGCACAATTGCACTCATCTCACATGCTAGTAAAGTAATGCTCAAAATTCTCCAAGCCCAGCTTCAGCAATACATGAACCATGAACTCCCTGATATTCAATTGTTTTAGAAAAGGCAGAGGAACCAGAGACCAAATTGCCAACATCCGCTGGATCATGGAAAAAGCAAGAGAGTTCCATAAAAACATCTGCTTCTGCTTTATTGACTATGCCAAAGCCTTTGACTGTGTGGACCACAATAAACTGTGGAAAATTCTGAAAGAGATGGGAATACCAGATCACCTGACCCGCCTCTTGAGAAATCTGTATGCAGGCCAGGAAGCAACAGTTAGAACTGGACATGGAACAACAGACTGGTTCCAAATAGGAAAAGGAGTACGTCAAGGCTGTATATTGTCACCCTACTTATTTAACTTCTATGCAGAGTACATCATGAGAAACGCTGGACTGGAAGAAACACAAGCTGGAATCAAGAAATATCAATAACCTCAGATATGCAGATGACACCATCCTTATGGCATAAAGTGAAGAGGAGCTAAAACGCCTCTTGATGAAAGTGAAAGAGGAGAGTGAAAAAGTTGGCTTAAAGCTCAACATTCAGAAAACGAAGATCATGGCATCCGGTCCCATCACTTCATGGGAAATAGATGGGGAAACAGTGGGAACAGTGTCAGACTTCATTTCTGGGGGCTCCAAAATCACTGCAGATGGTGATTGCAGCCATGAAATTAAAAGACACTTACTCCTTGGAAGAAAAGTTATGACCAACCTAGATAGTATATTCAAAAGCAGAGACATTACTTTGCCGACTAAGGTCCCTCTAGTCAAGGCTATGGTTTTTCCTGTGGTCATGTATGGATGTGAGATTTGGACTGTGAAGAAGGCTGAGCACCTAAGAATTGCTGCTTTTGAACTGTGGTGTTGGAGAAGACTCTTGAGAGTCCCTTGGACTGCAAGGAGATCCTACCAGTCCATTCTGAAGGAGATCAACCCTGGGGTTTCTTTGGAAGGAATGATGCTAAAGCTGAAGCTCCAGTATTTTGGCCACCTCATGCGAAGAGTTGACTCATTGGAAAAGACTCTGATGCTGGGAGGGATTGGGGGCAGGAGGAGAAGGGGACGACCGAGGATGAGATGGCTGGATGGTATGACGGACTCAATGGACCAGAGTCTGGGTGAACTCCGGGAGATGGTGATGGACAGGGAGGCCTGGTATTCTGCAATTAATGGGGTCCCAAAGAGTCAGACACGACTGAGTGACTGAAATGAACTGAACTGAACTGAACTGTTATTAAGGCAAAAAATGAAGCTACTGTATTATCCTCATGTGTGGTGAAAAAGGTTCAGTATAACAGATTTCAATTTTACTAAAAATAAAATGACATTTTAGAGACATTTTCCCAAATATACTTTATGAAAATATCTGAATGAATGAAATATAACTGAATACTTGGCAATTCCTCAGTAGATAATAACCAAAAGTCTAGGAGAAAAAAATTCTTTAAAATTAAGTAAGAAGTAATTTTAAATTCTGGGTTTCCCTGGTAGGTCAGTGGTAAAGAATCCTGCAATGTAGGAAACACAAGAGATGCTGGTTCGATCTCTGGATTGGAAAGATTCCCTGGAGAAGAAAATGGCAACTCATGTCAATATTCTTGCCTGGGAAATCACATGGACAGAGGAGACTGGCAGGCTGCAGTCCGTTGGGCCACAAAAGAGTTTGATGCAACTTAATCCCAAAACAACAATTTTGAATTCACAAAGGTTCTTTCCAGAAAGCACATGTTATTATTATTAATTGGAATTAAAGTGCATATTGCACAATTCCGCAATATTAGTGGTGATTTTCAGTTTTTTTGATAATGGCACTTAGGCACATAGCTCATAATTTCAGCTTCATTAAAGTAAATGTAAGGTTAATTCACTTGGCTTTCTAATAAACATATTTTGTTTACTTGAAACAACTTTATAGTTTGGTTATTTAAAATTATATATATGTAACAAGATAACTGGTAGTTTACTGGTTTTCTTTCTGTAGTCATGATATTTTTATGCTTAGTAATTTTTTTGGCTTATAATAGATAAAAGAGTTGCTTGCATTTTTCCACTTCACTTTGACAGTGATAAACCTGATTTGAATGCTGTGTAAGCAGGATCTGTTCTAACAGAAATGAACTTGGGTAACCTGCCTGAAAGAATGCATAAAAAATGGAAAGACTGTACAGAAATAGGAAACTAATTATATTCCACTATATATAATTTTTTGATTAGAATAACTGAAAGATACTTCTGAAAAAAACCATAAATCATTCATATTCTAAGGATGGATTGCTGTTTAAGTCAAATAATAATGATGCTTTGGACTCTACATACATAAAGTGATTAAATACCATGAGTGTGGATGATCAAATATCTCAAAATCAAACCTGTGCAGCTCAGCAGTCTAGAGCACATGAAGAGAAGCCAATATATATGTTTCTGTCCATAAGAATTGAACATTTAGAGGAGGATTAACCTGATGTGGAATGTCCTAGGTCTATACCAAACAAATATAACACCAAGAACCCCATATAAAGGGTTCAAACTCAGGCCCAGGTACACCCTGAGAATAAGACCAAGTTCACTCAGGATGGAAATTATTCTTTCCATTTGGATTCAAATTTTTAAAAGGCTATAATGAGTCATCTTTACCTCTGCATGAAACCAAAGTGTGCATCAGTGCAGCAGGTGAAGTTACTGAGTGGTATTCAAGTGCTAAAAATTACTAACTCACCCTAAGGAGGTATTTCTTTTGTTTTTAATTTGGAAGAAAATGATTCACAGACTAAAACCCATGCAAAATATTTTATTTTTTTTCTTTGAATAATTCAATTTATTAGTATGGAGACACTTGTATCCTTGAAAGTTTAAAATTCCTCATTTTAAAAATACACAGTATTAAATATCTTCTACATAATAACAATATGTTTTGTTCTTTTTCTTTTTAAACTTTTTATTTTGTATTGGGATAAGCTGATTAACAATGTTGTAATAGTCACAGGTGGACAACAAAGGGACTCAGCTATGCAATATACATGTATCCATTCTCCCCTAAGCTCGCCTCCCATCCAGGCTGCAACATAACATTGAGCAGAGCTCCCTATGCTATATAGTAGGTCCTTGTTGGTTATCCATTTTAAATATAGCAGTGTGTATAGGCAACCATAAGTTCATTCTCTAAGCCTGTGAGTCTCTTCCTGTTTTGCAAGTTCATTTGTGTCATTTCTCCTTATATTCCACATATAAAGGGTGTAAGAAACTACAGTGACATACCACTTTACACCAGTCAGAACAGCTATCATTGAAAATCCACCAAGGATGGAGATAAGGGATTCCTTCTACAGTGTTGATGGGCATGTAAATGGGTACAGCCACTATGGAGAACAGTATGGAGGCTCCTTAAAAAACAAACTAAAAACAGAGCTACCATATAATCTTTCAGTCCCACTCCTGGGCATATATCCAGAGAAAAGATCCAAAAGGATACATGCACCCCAATGTTCATCACAGCACTGTTTACAATAGCCAAGACGTGGAAGCAACCTAAAGGTTCATTAACAGAGGAACGGATAAAGAAGACGTGTTATGCATATATATACATACATACATACACACATACACACACATCATGGAATATTACTCAGGCATTAAAAAGATAATAATGCCTTTTGCAGCAGCACGGATTGACATAGAGATTGTCATACTGAAATAAATTTTATTCTCTCTAATTAAAAAAACCAGTGGGAGTATGTGAGGTTAGGTTTTATACTGTAAGTATACTATGCAGATTGAGGTGTTTAGTTGGGCATTTCAGCCACAAAATAGTGAGTGTACCCTTATTTCATAGAGAATATTACCTTTGAAACTATCTAATCCAAGGGAAAATTTTTAAAAGATCAACTAAAAATGGCCAAGAAAATGGTCTGACAATGTATACTTATTGGTCACCCTGGTCTAAGCTCATATACTTTGCTTTCCAATTAAAGGGAGCTTGAGGAGGGAGCATATTTAGAATCCTTTAAGGATTATTTAATAACATAATTACTAAATATTGAATAATAAGGTAACTTAATAAACAATCCTATAAGGATTATTTGTTGCAAGTAAGATGTAAATATATATGTACTTTAATGTTACTATTATTGACTATACCAAAGCCTTTGACTGTGTGGATCACAATAAACCATGGAAAATTCTGAAAGAGGTGGGAATACCAGACCACCTGACCTTCCTTTTGAGAAACCTGTATGCAGGTCAGGAAGCAAATGTTGGAACTGGAAATGGAACAACAGACTGGTTCCAAATAGGAAAAGGAGTGCGTCAAGGCTGTATATTGTCACCCTGCTTATTTAACTTATATGCAGAGTACATCATGAGAAATGCTGGGCTGGAAGAAGCACAAGCTGGAATCAAGATTTCTGGGAGAAATATCAATAACCTCAGATATGCAGATGACACCACCCTTTTGGCAGAAAGTGAAAAAAACTAAAGAGCCACTTGATGAAAGTGAAACAGGAGAGTAAAAAATTGGCTTAAAGCTCAACATTCGGAAAACTAAAATCATGGCATCCGGTCCCATCACTTCATGGCAAATAGATGGGGAAACAGTGGAAACAGTGTCAGACTTTATTTTTCTGGGCTCCAAAATCACTGCAGATGGTGACTGCAGCCATGAAATTAAAAGACGCTTACTCCTTGGAAGGAAAGTTATGACCAAACCAGATAGCATATTCAAAAGCAGAGACATTACTTTGCCAACAAAGGTCCGTCTAGTCAAGGCTATGGTTTTTCCAGTGGTCATGTATGGATGTGAGAGTTGGACTATAAAGAAAGCTGAGCGCTGAAGAATTGATGCTTTTGAACTGTGGTGCTGGAGAAGACTTGAGAGTCCCTTGGACTGCAAGGAGATCCAACCAGTCCATTCTGAAGGAGATCAACCCTGGGATTTCTTTGGAAGGAATGATGCTAAAGCTGAAACTACAGTACTTTGGCCACCTGATGTGAAGAGCTGACTCATTGGAAAAGACCCTGATGCTGGGAAAGATTGAGGGCAGGAGAAGGGGACGACAGAGGATAAGATGGTTGGATGGCATCACCTACTCAATGGATATGGGTTTGGGTGGACTCCGGGAGTTGGTGATGGGACAGGGAGGGCTGGTGTGCTGTGCTTCATGGAGTCGCAAAGAGTTGGACACGACTGAGTGACTGAACTGAAATGAATGCTACTTAGAAAAAAGTATTTCACTAGAATATAGCATAAGTTTAAAAATCTTAAAAAAAAAAAATGCCTCACAGTTAAAGGGGTAAGCATTGGATAATAGAACACACACTGACCAAGTAGCAACCACCCAGATTCAATGGCCATAAATGCCCTGCCCACTTTCTCTCCTTAGGTGCTAACTGCATGACCTTTCAGAAACTGATGATGGAAGTGGAGATTCTGATTTCAAAAAGGGAGTGAAATGGTAGACCTGAACATTAACTAACTTAATGCTAGATCTGGGTGCTATGTCTTTCAGCATCAACCTCACATCATAGTCGATGGGCCTGAGTTCCCTAAACTTTGTGCAGATAAGCACTGTGACACTGACTGTATCAGTTCCCACATGAGGATATGGGCACCATAACTACTGTGCAATAAACCAAGCATTCCCCATTCTGTGAGGAAACAGAACAGTCATTAATGTTGGTTATAGATTCAAGAGTCCAATATGGCTAGATCCATAATTTGGCATTAGATAGGTACCTTGGGAGAGGCAGTAGGATCAGATATTAACATTATTATGTCTTTTTTGATAAAATTCCTTTCTATGGGAAAGGGAGAGGCATGTCCAGGTACAAAGGAGACTGTTTATAGGCAAATAAGAATGGACTGTCCCAGTCTAACATAGGCCTCCAATGGGGTTTCTTTGATTAAATCCATGATATGCTGTTGACTCAGGTGGTTGCACAGAGTCAGACACGACTGAAGTGACTAAGCACATACACACACAGGCTGGGTATGACCCATGGTCAAGGTTGATAGGGAGCAAGTGAGTAGGGTTGAATCATGAACTCAAGTGGAAGGTGCTCACTGCTTATCCTAGAGCTAGGTTCTCCAAGAAGTTTAGTTGGCATTTCAATCAAAACACCATAAGCTAATACTCATGAAAATTGGACTTTTTAATACCCATACATGATAATTTATCAAGTATATGAATCAAATTCATTTCCCAAATGTAATTTTATACTGGTGCTGATAATTTCATAGAAATAAATGAATTTGAATGCATTTGACTATAATAGAGAGAAAATCAATATTTTAAGATATTAAAACTCAAAAACCCCTACTTCCACATCAGGTAGATGAACAGATGAATGTGTTTCAATCTCAGAAAGCCCACACCCTATTATGGTCTGATCAAGCCCTGCTGGCAAAACATACTACTCTGAGAGGATTGATTCTTTTAAGGAGATTTAATCTCTTTGGATTCATTTAACTGTGGAACATCACTCTTTAAAATGTGAATATAACAAATAAAATAATAAATCTGTGAACTGTCAGCATATATTTTGCTTCATGATGCTATTCCAACAATGGGATGTATTAATAGAAAGAAATCGCCGATAAGTTCTTATAATAGAGAAAAGATTAAAAAAAAGAAAATGTGAAAAGTAGAATTATTTTTACCTCAGACTTTCAGTGCCTATACAGATTAGAACTCATCAGTCATTCAAAGCCAGCATTTTGATGAATATACTCAATAGGAAGTGGTTTCAAAGGAAACAGCAGAGAATGCAAGGCACTGACATTATTATTAATAAATGTTGAAAAGCAGAGACTTTGCTTTCCCAACAACATCTGTCTAGTCAAGCTATGGTTTTTCCAGTAGTCATGTAAAGATGTGAGAGTTGTGCCATAAAGAGAGATGCGCATTCAAAGAACTGACGCTTTTGAACTGTGGTGTTGGGGAGGACTCTTCAGGATCCCTTGAACAGCAAGGAGATCAAACCAGTCAATCCTAAAGGAAATCAACCTTGAATATTCTCAGTGATGCTGAAGCTCCAGTACTTTGGCTACATAATGAGAAAAGCGGACTAATTGGACAAAACCCTGATGCTGGGAAAGATTGAAGGCAGGAAGAGAAGGGGACAACAGGAGGTGAACCGGTTGGATGGCATCAGCAATTCAATGGACATGAGTTGAGTAAACTCTGGGGGATGGTGACGGATGGGGAAGCCTGGCATGCTGCAGTTCATGGGTTGCAAACAAAGAGTCGAACATGACTGACTGAGGGACTGAACAACAACAAGAAGTAAGGAAAGACAAGTAAGACAACAAAGATGTATATTTTTGTGCATGTGATCATGAGATTCAAGGAATCTTACCCCAAAATGAATATGATATGGGATTAAAAACATCCTTTCCAAAGGACTTTATTTATTAATCACTAAGTTCATATTTCTAGCCTTAATTCAGCCAATTTAGTAACTCTTAAATAACTAAGAAACAATCTTTCAAGGTAGTTTTAATTCAGTTTAAGAGACAAGGGATGTGGCATTCAAGAAGGTGATCCTCAATTAGTCCATTATGGAGAGCATTAATACTTTCATGGGTTTATCAATCATTTCTAATGATTCTAAAACAAACTCCAGGAGATCCTGAAGGACAGGGAAGCCTGATATACTGCAGTCCATGGGGCCACAGAGAGTTGGATACAACTTATGAACAACAACAAAAAGCATTCAATTGAGGGACTTTAGAGCAAGTTCTCATGATTTAAAAACTCTGATTAGTTCTTTTACAGTATTATTGCATGTATTTTGGAGAAATAGATAAGCATAAGTATTTTGAGGTCCCTGGAGATTCTTTGATAAAGGATAATTTGTAATGTATTTGGACTAGATTAGAAGTGCTAACAGACTCTTATCCAATGAAGGCTTCAATCATGTTCAACCTAATAAATATTTGGCTGGACTTTTAACTTTCTGCTTCTATTCATCTCAGCAAGATGCTATCTAAACCACTTCAGAGATGAAAAATCTTCAGTTGCTATTTCTTTTGAGAATGAGCACTATGTCCATCTTCAAATGAACGTGCATTTAAAAAATATTCAGCTTCATTGAGTCATAACTGACAAAACTGTCAATTACAAATAAAATTGGCAACTACTTTTCTACTCTCTGTTTCTACCAGTTGGGCTTATTTCACTTAGCATAATGCTATAAGGGTCATTTATGTTGTTGCAAATGGCAGGGTTTCCTTCTTCCTTGTGATTGAATAATATTCCATTGTATATACAGAATGGAGGGATGGCATTCTCAGTCCACAGCATTTAAAACAGGCAAATGGACCTCTTTCATGAAAAGACTAGGGGATGGATGTCCTTTTTGCCTTCTCCCTCTCTACTGAGCCCTAGGGGGAATAGTCACAATAAGTCCTTGTGAGCCAATGCTATAGTCTAGTCTTGCAGGTTTCATGGACCCAAACTCTGCTTGCTCTCTGAGGTGAATGTTTTGGATATCTTTCCCTCAGATGTAAGTCTTAAAAGTTGTGGGGTCCAAACCTACTGCTCTGCAGACAGAAGTGGGAGTTTGTGAGTTCCCTCCTGATTGCGCCTTCCTGTGTGAGGGGTGAGGTTTATGGTGAGAGTGTGTTTCAGTCTTTCCCACCTTTTAGGTGTGAGTAGTTTCTCATTTTCTTCCCAGGTGGCTCAGTGGTAAAGAATCTCCCTGACAACGCACGAGGTGCAGGAGACCTAGATTCGATCCCTGGGTTGGGAAGATCCCCTGTAAAAGGAAATGGTAACCCACTCCAGTATTCTTGCCTGGGAAATGCTAAGGACAGAGGAGTCTGGAGGGCTACAGTCCATGGGGTCACAAAGAGTCAGACATGACTTAGTGGCTAAACAACAAGTTTCTCATTTGCCTTGTGTAGGAACTGCTCAGCTAGTTTCTAATTTTCTTTCAGAGAGAATTACTCTGTTTATTTGCTCACAACTGTCTGTGGGAGAAAGTGTGGGCAGGAGCCTCCTATGTTGATTTCATGGACCTGAACTCAATATGCACATTTTTTTTAGGTGGACGAAGGGATCGGAGTATCCCAAGAGTTTCCTACTTGAGTCTCTGTGGGAAGTTCTGTAGAGTCAGAGAAACAATATACAGAGCCACTATCTGCAAGGTGTGTACTATTTATCATGTGCCTTCATGCTCAG
This sequence comes from Budorcas taxicolor, assembly GCF_023091745.1. Lineage (NCBI taxonomy): Eukaryota > Metazoa > Chordata > Mammalia > Artiodactyla > Bovidae > Budorcas > Budorcas taxicolor. The sequence goes on along the minus strand of NC_068911.1, from coordinate 146,818,584 downwards.
TCATTCAGTCACGTCTGACTCTTTGTGACCTCATGGACTGTAGCCTGCCAGCTTCCTGCAACTGTGGAATTTTTCAGGTAAGAATACTGGGGTGAGTTGTCATTTACTACTCCAGGAGACGTCCCAACTCAGGAATCAAACCTGTGTTTCCTGCATCTCCTGCATTGGCAGGTGGATTATTTACCACTGAGCCACCAGGGAAGTCCATTAACTTAATATACACACAATCTAGTTGTTGGAATCAATAATTAATGGCACAAACACCATATAACTGAGTGCTAGGTGTGGAACTCAACGTTCTGGTCAAAGTCAAAGGAGAAAGAAATCAAACTAAAGGAAAACTTCAGAGATGAAATAGTGAAACTGGGTTTTAGAAGGTGGACAAAATTTATCAAGAAAAAGGGAAGAAGAAAAAGAAATATGATATAAAATAATGAAGTCTTATCAGTTACTCAGGAGGAAATCTTTATTTTGTGTTTTTTCCCATGGAGCAGACTCTCAAAAGACATTCACTGCCAGGTATAACCCTCTGATAAAAGGAGGGTGCTCTATGAGACAGACTATTCATTAAAATCTCTGTATTTTCTGGAAAAACCTGAATGAACACTTTGGCCAACCCATATGTATGTATAGTGTTTATTGCTAAATGTTTTCTGAAAGTCTCCTTACTGAAGAGCTCTCCAATCAATAGGATACATTTTGATTATTAATCATTGTTTTGAGAACATTATAACTGGACAGCTACTGATCTGATTGCCCCCATTTATGCATTAGCAATTTAAGTTTAAAATGTTAATTTCTTAAGTTATATTTTTTCAGGTTAAATTCAGAGTGCTATTGTACAACTAGGCAGCACTGGAATTATCACAAATGAGAAAGAAATTGGCTAAATGTCTGTATCCTCAGTGCCACAGTGGTATACATACACTTAAAGCAATTTGCTCATTAAACAGACACTATTAAGAGCAGAAAAATTTTGCCAATACAAGCAGAAAGATTCAGTTTGGAATGTAACCTTTCCTCTCAATTTTGGCTAAAGTGTCAAGCTTTTTTTTTAACATTTTAAAGCAAATTTTATCCATTTTCAAAGTGGTTAAGGGTATTATCTCCAGAGTTTATTCTGTTCACCACTTAGTATATTCTCATCTTCCTCATCTGTGAAATGGAGATCATAAAAGACCAAAACTTACAAGTTTTGTAGCAATTAAAGGCATTAAATATGTGATATATTTAGAAATATCTAAAGTTTATAAAGAAGTGTGTGTGTGTGTTAGTCACTCAGTTGTGTCTAACATTCTGCAACCCCACGGACTTCAGCCTGCCAGGCAAGGATACTGGAGTGGGTTGCCATTTCCTTCTCCACATAAAGAAATGAAATATATAAAGTATTCCAAGCTCATGCTCAATCATATCTGACTTTTTGTGACCCTTTGGACTACAGCCCGCCAGGCTCCTCTGTCCATGGGATTTCCCTGCAAGAATACCAGAGTGGGTTGCCATTTCCTCCTTCAGGAGATTTTCCTGACTTAGGGATCAAACTTGCATCTCCTGCATTGCAGGCAGATTCTTTATTGTTGAGCCATCAGGGAAGTCCTGCAGCGCTAACTTGTAGCAGGCATATATTTAACCCTCTATAAACATTTGTTACTTTTGTTGTTGCTGCTATTAAGTCATAAATGAACAAGAACCTAAAGTCCTTACACTTGCAGAAAATCTTGTTCACACATATAATTACAATAATAATTCAACAAAAGAACTGATGCAGGCAAGACAAAACAAATTATCCAGTAAAGAAACCAGAGTAAAGTCAAGTTACTGACAGAAGACTGGTGAGCACTATTATTAATTATTAGCAATTATTAATAATTACCCATCACATACTTTCATGCTTTTACTAGGCTCTATCTCTGTTTACCTATACATAAATATGTTAAAGTATTGCTTGCTGTCTTCTATACATCTCATACTGAGTCAGTATCAGATTTAGATGGTATCTCCGATCAATTTTTCATTTGAACCTGCCGTGATCTTTTTTATCTTCTTTCAACTAATTTGTCAGTGCAAGGTAAAGGCTTGTTCAAGTTATTTAGAAAATCCATTATGCTATCATACATAATATATCAGGTTGAAGTAGCCTACATGATGTCTCACAAAGAGTTTTGGAGTGTATGAGACTTGAATTTTAGTTTTAGTTCCACTACTATCTATTTTTCATATCCTAAACTAGTCATTTAAATTGCCCTCAATTTGCCTTGATACAGTGAGGAAATAGGCTGCATGATTTCTGTGATCCTTTTCAGATTTAAAATTTTGATGCTAAGTCTGTAGAAAAAAATACATTTGCAAATTAAACAACAGTGTCTTTTTAATTCCTCGTTCAAAATCAAGAAGAATATATCTGGGAAAGCATTTCCTGTTAGTTAGCTAGGATAATGTGGAGTTTCCTCTGTGTTTAGAAGAAATGAACAACCTATCAATTGCCTAAACATGAATGTTTCATAAAATAGATTAATATTAAACTCATAGAATATTGAATTACTGGACTAGAGAATCAGAAACAAACCTTCTGGTCTTCATCAGTACTACTTAAATTTTTTCCTTACTGGATTTATTGTGACCACATGAAAATATCATTTTCTTTTTGTTTGTTTACAGACTTTTTATTCAGTTTCATTAGATTTGATTCAATCTGAATCATTTATAATTCATTTATGATATTTCTTGATTGATTACAGATTCATCTGTTTTATTCAATTACAATGAAATGCACATATATAAAGTGTAAAATTTGATTAAGTTGTAACATATGTACATGCTTGTTTTGTTAATAGGTATATACTTCTGAAGCTATTTGGAGAAGGAAATGGCAACCCACTCCAGTATTCTTGCCTGGAAAATCCCATGGACAGAGGAGCCTGGTGGGCTACAGTCCATGGGGTCGCAGAGTCGGACATGACTGAGCAACTTCACTTTCACTTTCTGAAGCTATTAACGCAATCAATTTAATAAACATAGTCATGACCCCAACAAGTTTCCTTTTACTTCTTTGTAATCTATCTCTTCAACCCACCTATTCTCCATCCCTTGCCCACTGTACTCTTCCCCTTAGGAAACTACTGTCTTTCAGCCATATAATTTACTTTGTATTTCCTTGAGTTTTATATTAATAGAAATGGGACCACACAGAATGTACTCTTTTTTCCTAACTTCTTTCACTCAGTATAATTATTTCAAGATTTATGCATAATGTGTGTGTCAATCAGTAGTTCATTGCACTTTACTGCATGGACAAATCACGTTTGTTATCCACCCACCTGCTAGACATTTGGGTTATTTCCAGCTTTGACTATTGCAAATAAAGATGCTATAAATACTGAGCACAATTTTTGTTATGAATATATGGTTTGGTTTTTCTTAAATAAACACTTCACATTGGAATGGATAGATCATATGGTTTTAAACTTTTTAGAAAAGTGTACAACTATTTTCCATAGCAGGCATAGCATTCATATTCCTTCAAGAAGTGTGTATTAGTTCCACGTCCTTTACATCCTCAACATTGTCAAAAATTAGCTGTCCCTTTATGGGCGGATATATTTCTGGAATCTCTATTCTGCCTTTATGCCAATTAGAGTACACTGTAGTACCATAGTAAATCTTGAAAGCAGGTAATATTATTTCTCCAACTTTGTTCTTCACTTCCAAAGTTGTTTTGGTGATTCTATATTCTTTGTATTTCCATATGAGTTTTAGAATCAGCTTGTAAATTCCTTCAATTAAAACATGGTAGGATTTGGGTTGGCATTTAATTTAACATATTGATGTTTGATGAAAATTGACACCTTTACAATTTTGAGTTTTCTAACTTGTAAATAGTATAGCTGTCCATTTAGCTCCTCTTTATTTATTTTCAATATTTTATATGGTTTTCTTTTTTAGTTTGTGCATATGGTAAAAATCACTGCTTGATTTCAAATACTAAACCAACTTTGCATTACTGACATCATCCCTATTTTGTAATGATTTCTGCTCTGATATTTATTCTTTGGAGTTTAAAACATGTCTACTAGGTTCTTCAAGTGAAAAATGGGGTAATTAGTTTTAATCTTTTTGTCCTCTGTACTATCAGCATCTAGTGCTATAATTTTCTCTAAGTATCGCTTTAGCGGTATCCCATAACTTTCAATGTTTATATTTTCACTGCCATTTAGTTCAAAATATGTTATTTCCTTTTTGTTTTATTCTTTGATCCATGGTTATTTGGTTTCTAAGTATTTGGAGACTGATTTAATTCTAGTTTCATTCGATCTTTTTAAATTCATTGAAACTTATTTTTATTGTCCAGAATATGATATATTATGTGTTTCACATGCATTTGAAATGTATATGTATTGTGCTGTTACGAGGTACAATGCTCTATAAATGTCAATTAGGTAAAGTTGGCTGATGGAGTCAAATATTTTATGTCCTGATTATGCTTCTGTCTACTAGTTCTGGCTCCATTAGTTATTTAGAAAGATATTTACCTTTCCAAATATAATTGTGGATTGAGAGCTATAAGTTTTTGCTTAATGTATTTTGAAGCTATGTTATTAGGTACATAAACATTTAGGACGGTAATGTCTTTTTAATAAATTGTTCTGTTAACAAATTTTACTTATTAATATTATTATGAAATGACCTGATGTTAACCTTTACTCTGAAGTCTACTTTTCTTATGATTAGTGTTAGCATAATATATAATTTTCCATCTATTTACTTCTAACTATTTGTATCTTTAAAGTGTTTCTTATAAATAAAATTAGTTTGTTCTTGCTTAAAAAAGTCAATTTATAATCAGTGGTTTTCAGTTGTTGTATTTAGGCCTTTTCTATTTGACGTCATTATTGATATGGTCATGTTTAAATCGACAGTCTTGCCACTTATTTTCTATAATATTGTCCATTCCTCATTCTCCTTTCCACTTTTTCTTCCTTCTGTTAAACTCATGAAATATTTTTATGTTCCCATTATTTCTTTTTTTGGACTTATAAGCTCTGTTTTGTTATTTTTACAGATCCTTTAGGGTTTCAGTTCAGTTCAGTTGCTCAGTCGTGTCTGACTCTTTGCAACCCAATGGACTGTAGCATGCCAGGCCTCCCTGTCCATCACCAACTCCTAGAGCTTGCTCAAACTCATGTCCATTGAGTCAGTGATGCCATCCAACCATCTTATCCTCTGTTGTCCCCTTCTTCTCCTGCCTTCAATCTTTTCCAGCATCAGGATCTTTTCTAATGAGTCAGTTCTGCATATCAGGTGGCCAAAATATTGGCATTTCAGCTTCAGTATCAGTCCTTCCAATGGATATTCAGGACTGATTTCTTTAGAATGGACTGGTTTGATCTCCTTGAAGTCCAAGGGACTCGGAAGAGTCTTTTCCAATGCTACAGTTCAAAAACACCATTTTTTTGGTGCTCGGCTTTCTTTATAGTCCAACTATCACATCCTAAAGGAGCAAGCTTTAGAACATATTGTACAAGAATCATAAAATAAGACTTCTATTTCTCCTCTTTTGGCCTTTATGTTATTATTGTGACACATTTTAGGCATATGTGTGTTGCAAATAACACAATGCATTGTTTTACTTTGTTATCTCCTAAAAAGATTTACATACTAAGAAAAAATCACACATATTTATTGTGTTGATCAAAAAATTCATTCAGGTTTTTCTATATGATTGTATAGAAAAACCTAAACAAACTTCTTGGTCAAACCAATATTTGTATAGTTACCTTTACCAGGTGGTATTCATTTCAAATTTTAGTGTGTATTCATATTTCATCTCCATTTGTTTTCTTTTGATTGTATATCTGAAAAGTCATTATTTTGCTTTCATTTTTGACAAATTATTTTTGTTAGGCATGGAACTGTAAGATGTCAAATGTCTTTCTTTTACTACTCTAAATATATTGCTCCATTGTCATCTCATCCTGTTTCTGACAATGTTAGTTATAATCCTTAATTCTGCTCCTTTTTACATACTGTTTATAATCTGTTTTTTCATTGCTTTATAAGACTTCCTCTTCTTTTTATACAATTTGATTCTGATATGCTTAATTTAGTTTTCATCATAATTCTTTTGTTTGGAGTACATTGAGTATTTTGGATTTATGGGCCTTTCATTTTCATCAGATTTCAAAAAAAAATTGGAAATTATTTCTTTAAATATTTGTTTTAAGTTCCTCATTCATTACTTATAGAGACTCCAAATACATGTATACTGTCAGTTCAGTTCAATTCAGTTCAGTTGTTCAGTCATGTCCAACATTTTGTGACCCCATGGAAAGCAGCACACCAGGCCTCCCTGTCCATCACCAACTCCCAGAGTTTACTCAAACTCATATCCATTGAGTCAGTGAGGCCATTCAACATCTCATCCTCTGTCATCCCCTTCTCTTCCTGCCCTCAATCTTTCCCAGCATCAGGATCTTTTCAGATGAGTCAGTTCTTCACATCAGGTGGCCAAAGTATTGGAGTTTCAGCTTCAACATCAGTCCTTCCAGTGAATATTCAGGACTGATTTATTTTATGATGGACTGGTTGGATCTCCTTGCAGTCCAAGAGACTCTCAAGAGTCTTCTCTAACACCGTAGTTCAAAGCATCAGTTCTTCAGTGCTCAGCTTTCTTTATCGTCCAACTCTCACATCCATACATGACTACTGGAAAAACAATAGCCTTGACTAGAAGGACCTTTGTTGGCAAAGTAATGTCTCTGCTTTTCAATATGCTATATGGGTTGGTCATAACTTTTCTTTCAAGGAGTAAGCATCTTTTAATTTCATGGCTGCAGTCACCATCTGCAGTGATTTTGGAGCCCCCAAAATAAAAGTCTGTCACTGTTTCTGAACATTGTCTCAGATTTCTTAAGTGCTCTGGTCAACAAATTCTCTTTTCTATTCAAGCATTATTTTGGCTAGTTTCTTTTGCTATGTCCTGAAGTTCAATATGCTTTTATTTTGCCATATATCAATTTCCATGAATCCATTTCAATTTATTTTCCATCAGAAGCATGGTAGTTTTGCTATCTAGAATTTTGATTTGGCTCTCTCTTATAGATTTTATGCATCTATTTAAAATTTTGAACGTACAGAATACAGCCCCAAGAAATGTGTTTAAGTCCTTCTCTGCTACCTCTACTGTCTGTGTCAGCTCTGTGTTAGTTTTGATTTATTTTTTTTCCTCCTAATAATGGGTGTGTTTTTGTGCTTTTTGCATGTCTAGCTATCTTTGATCACGATGCCAAACATTGTGAATATTACCTTCTTAAGTGTTAGACACACCAAGGGAACATTGCATGCAAAGATGGGCTCAATAAAGGACAGAAATGGTAGGGACTTAACAAAAGCAGAAGATATTAAGAAGAGGTGGCAAGGATACACAGAAGAACTGTACAAAAAAGATCTTAACAACTCAGATAATCACAGTGGTGTGATCACTCACCTAGAGCCAGACATCCTGGAATGTGAAGTCAAGTGGGCCTTAGGAAGCATCACTACGAACAAAGCTAGTGGAGGTGATGGAATTCTAGTGGAGCTATTTCAAATCCTGAAAGATGATGCTGTGAAAATGCTGCACTCAATATGCCAGCAAATATGGAAAACTCAGCAGTGGCCACATGACTGGAAAAGGTCAGTTTTCATTCCAATCCCAAAGAAAAGCAATGCCAAAGAATGCCCAGACTACCACAAAATTGCACATATCTCACATGCTAGTAAAGTAATGCTTAAAATTCTCCAAGCAAGGCTACAGAAATATGTGAACTATGAAATTCAAGATGTTCAAGCTGGTTTTAGAAAAGGCAGAGGAACCAGAGATCAAATTGCCAACATCTGCTGGATCATGGAAAAAGCAAGAGAGTTCCAGAAAAACATCTATTTCTGTTTTATTGACTATGCCAAAGCCTTTGGCAGTGTGGATCACAACAAACTGTGGAAAATTTTGAAAGAGGTAGGAATACGAGACCACCTGACCTGCCTCTTGAGAAACCTATATGCAGGTCAGGAAGCAACAGTTAGAACTGGACATGGTACAACAGACTGGTTCCAAACAGGAAAAGGAGTACATCAAGGCTGTATATTGTCACCCTGCTTATTTAACTTATATGCAGAGTACATCATGAGAAACACTGGGCTGGATGAAGCACAAGCTGAAATCAAGATTGCCGGGAGAAATATCAATCACCTCAGATATGAAGAAGACACCACCCTTATGGCAGAAAGTGAAGAAGAACTAAAGAGCCTCTTGATAAAAGTGAAAGAGGAGGATGAAAATGTTGGCTTAAAGCTCAACATTCAGAAAAGTAAGATCATGGTATCCAGTCCCATCACTTCATGGGAAATAGATGGGGAAACAGTGGAAACAGTGGCTGACTTTATTTTGGGGGCTCCAAAATCACTGCAGATGGTGACTGCAGCCATGAAATTAAAAGATGCTTAGTCTTTGGAAGGAAAGTTATGACCAACCTAGACAGCATATTAAAAAGCAGAGACATTACTTTGCCAACAAAGGTCCATCTAGTCAAGGCTATGGTTTTTCCAGTGGTCATGTATGGATGTGAGAGTTGGACTGTGAAGAAGGCTGAGCACTGAAGAATTGATTTTTTTTAACTGTGGTGTTGGAGAAGACTCTTGAGAGTCCTTTGGACTACAAGGAGGTCCAACCAATCCATTCTAAAGGAGATCAGTCCTGGGTGTTCATTGGAAGTACTGACATTGAAGCTGAAACTCCGATACTCTGGCCACCTGATGCAAAGAGCTGACTCATTTGAGAAGACCCTGATGCTAGGAAAGATTGAGGGCAGGAGGAGAAGGGGATGACAGAGAATGAGATGGTTGGATGGCATAATTGACTCGATGGACATGGGTTTGGGTGGACTCCGGGAGTTGGTGATGGACAGGGAGGCCTGGCGTGCTGCATGGGGTCACAGAGAGTCAGACATGACTGAGCGACTGAACTGAACTGAACTGAAGTGCTAGACATGAAAAAACTTCTTTACAAATATTCTTGAGCTTTGTTCTTTGATACAATTAAATTACTTGGAAATAATTTAATCCTTTTGGGTCTTGATTTTAACATTTATTAATCTGAAACAAAACAGCACATAGTCTAGTTGTAATTATATCTACTGTTGAAGTAAGTCCTCCTAAATACTTAATGTCCCATGAATTTTGAGTTTTTTCAGCCTGGCTGGTAGAAACAGGCATTATTCCTAACCCTGTGTAAGTAATGGGAGCACGTCCTTCCATTCCTCTTAGATGGTTCTTTCTCTGTCCTCTTACAGTTTCCTTATATGCATGCTCTGATTGGTACTCTGATGAATGCTTAGTTTTTGCAAATCTCTGGAATTCCCTGTAAGTCTATTTTCTCTCCAGAATTGTATTCTGTGAACACGACTGAGCGACAGAACTGAACTGAACTGGTATCCACAAGTTCTTATTTCCACACACCTTTTCAGTTCAGTTCAATTCAGTTGCTCAGTCGTGTCCGACTCTTTGCAACCCCATGAACCGCAGCATGCCAGGCCTCCCTGTCCATCATCAGTTCCCAGAGTTCACTCAAACTCATGTCCATCGAGTCAGTAATGCTATCCAGGCATCTCATCCTCTGTCATCCCCTTCTCCTCCTGCCCCCAATCCCTCCCAGCATCAGAGTCTTTTCCAATGAGTCAACTCTTCGCATGAGGTGGCCAAAGTACTGGAGTTTTAGCTTTAGCATCAGTCCTTCCAATGAACACCCAGGACTGATGTCCTTTAGGATAGACTGGTTGGATCTCCTTGCAGTCCAAGGGACTCTCAAGAGTCTTCTCCAACACCACAGTTCAAAAGCATCAATTCTTCGGTGCTCAGCCTTCTTCACAGTCCAACTCTCACATCCATACATGACCACTGGAAAAATCATAGCCTTGACTAGATGGACATTTTTTGGTAAATTTATGTCTCTGCTTTTTAATGTGCTATCTAGTTTGGTCATAACTTTCTTTCCAAGGAATAAGCGTCTTTTAATTTCATTGCTGCAGTCACCATCTGCAGTGATTTTGGAGCCCCCCAAAATAAAGTCTGACACTGTTTCCACTGTTTCCCCATCTATCTGCCATGAAGTGATGGGACCAGATGCCATGATCTTAGTTTTCTGAAGTTCACCAAATTCTACCTGGCTCTCCTTCCTTGAGTTGTGGCCTATAAACCCCAAGGCAGGAAGCTGATGAAAATGTAGGGTTCATTTTATTTGCATATCATCTCTCTAGGATCACTGTATTTCACTGTCTGATTTCCAGTTCTTTAAAAATTCTTGGGTCATAGATTTGATTTTTTGTTGTTGTTGTTATTAGTGGTGCTGCTATTGTGTTAGTCTGGATCATAAATTCAATCTCTATTCCTCTTAGGTGGAAAAATAAGTCAAGTACCATTTTCAAGGTAAGAAATATGCAAACATAAAATATAGTACAGGAGAGGTAGTATTTGAATGAACTTCTTACAAAAATGTTTACAATCACCGTCCAAATTTTGGTCAAAATGTAGTCATTTCTCACTAGTTGATATTCTTGTTTTCTCAAGTTTGAAACAGAGCTATTTCAAACTTTAATTTCTTTTTTTTGAAACATATACATTCAAAGAAAATAAGTTATTATATTTGAAAAGTGAGATTTGTATGTGTGCACTTTAACAAAATCCCAAGTCAAGTATGAATGAATCAAGTATTAAAAGTGAATAAGTGAAAGTTAAAAGTTTTCACATTTGCTCCTTTATATTTCCTCTTTTTATTGACCAGCTTTTCCTAAAGATGGTGCTTCTCAGGAAAATACCAAGTTATTTAAGACATTTAGGTAATCTTATATTTTAACCACTTACATACTCAGTACAACAGTAGCTGAAATACATTGTACTGATAGAGTCCATCTATCTCAAGCAAAAGAATGCTAGCAGTATTCCATATCTAGTATCATGTTGAAAAATCAAATTAGCAAATATTAATTACAATTGGAATAATATGCAACAGCAATAGTACAGTATGATATAAAATTTTCAAAGAAAAGGAAAAATATTCATCATGTCTATGGTATATTATCAATATTTTATAGCACTCTATATTAAGATCATACAATTTGGGCCACTGGGCCACCAGGGAATTCCCACATTTAAGCTTGTTAAGCTCAATGAAATTGATACAAAACAAAATATTGCTGTTCTTTCTGTTTTTTGTCTTCTCTAGCATTCTTGCGAGGAGAAGAGGCAACTTCTGTCCATGGACAGGGGAGCCTGGCAGGCTGCAGTCCATAAGGTCGCACAGAGTCAGATAAGACTGAAGAGACTAGCACATAGGGACAGGATTTAGTTTTTAAATGTTTCAATATATTGTTTGAAATCATTGTTGTCTTTCATTGGAAGTAACTTTCTATCAAACTCTCAAATTTATGAAATTTTGCCTAAGGTAAATTATTAAAATCTATATATACAGATATGGAATTTGAAATATTTGATATCACATCTGTCTACATTTTTTTAAAAAAGTGAAACAAATTTAGTTACTTCTTCTCTGAATAAAAACAAAGGGCACAGGTCTCTTTTCTTCATCCCTATCATTAGCTTTGGGAAAATTTCCTAACTTTGTCCCAAAGTCTCAGCTGTTAAAATAATAATACAGTTTGGCTGACTTACAATGTGGAATACTAACTAGAAGTTGGATTTAGATAAATGAGCATCACAAATACATTTCACTCTTCAAATTAATTTACTGCTTATATTAATATAGCAAATGTTACATTTCTGCAGTAAATATCTGCATATTTAGACAGATTCCTACTGTGAAGTTCTTATTGTCTACTAGGCACTGTGTTCTGCACAGTAGGTAAATCAGGGGAAAGGTAGGAAAAGGTCCTTGTCCTTATGAAATTTATACTTTGTTGGAGAAGATAGCCAATTAATATGATCATCATCATTGTGATAAGTCCTATGAAATAAAAGGTGATGTTACAGCAAAACAGTTCTGGTGGGAATCTACTTTAGGTAGATGGTCGGAAAATATCTCCTTGAAAAGGGGATATTCAGTCAAAGCCATGCAGGACTATGGCATTAATCTTGGGACTAATCAAAGGATAAGCATTCCAGGCAGAAGGGAAATTGAATAAAAGTTCCTAAGGTTTCATAGAATTGAAATACCTAAGAACGCTGGACTGGAAGATACACAAGCTGGAATCAAGACTGCCAGGAGAAATATCAATAACTTCAGATATGCAGATGACACCAACCTTATGGCAGAAAGTGAAGAGGAGCTAAAAAGCCTCTTGATGAAAGTGAAAGTAAAGAGTGAAAAAGTTGGCTTAAAGCTCAACATTCAGAAAATGAAGATCATGGCATCTGGTCCCATCACTTCATGGGAAATAGATGGGGAAACAGTGGAAACAGTGTCAGACTTTATTTTTGGGGGCTCCAAAATCACTGCAGATGGTGACTGCAGCCGTGAAATTAAAAGACGCTTACTCCTTGGAAGAAAAGTTATGACCAACCTAGATAGCATATTCAAAAGCAGAGACATTACTTTGCCGACTAAGGTCCGTCTAGTCAAGGCTATGGTTTTTCCTGTGGTCATGTATGGATGTGAGAGTTGGACTGTGAAGAAGGCTGAGCACCAAAGAACTGATGCTTTTGAACTGTGGCATTGGAGAAGACTCTTGAGGGTTCCTTGGACTGCAAGGAGATCCAACCAGTCCATTCTGAAGGAGATCAACCCTGGGTTTCTTTGGAAGGAATGATGCTAAAGCTGAAGCTCCAGTACTTTGGACACCTCATGCGAAGAGTTGACTCATTGGAAAAGACCCGATGCTGGGAGGGATTGGGGGCAGAAGGAGAAGGGGACGACCGAGGATGAGATGGCTGGATGGCATCACGGACTCGATGGACATGAGTCTGAGTGAACTCCGGGAGTTGGTGATGGACAAGGAGGCCTGGTGTGCTGCGATTCATGGGGTCGCAAGACTCGGACACGATTGAGTGACGGAACTGAACTGAAGAATAAAAAATAGCTAATACTACTGAAATATGATAAGCTGAAAGAGGTTGGTTATTTGGAGATAAAGATGAACATGTAGTCAGGAGCCAGATCTCAGAGGTTCATGTGTGCCATTTTGAGGAGTTTGAGTTCACATTATGTGTAATATGAGAGTGACAGAAAGAAAACTGATACCCCAAGATACTTCTTAAATTTTATCAACCAACAGTGTTAATATCACACTTCTTATGAAAATAAAAAATACACACAAAGGACTTCATTTTAACTTTTTAAATGTTTGAATTACACACCAAAAGGAAGTTCTGAACTCTAAAATCTTGAACAATGACTATGCTTTAACAGAGCTGTTGTTAAGATGCAGCCAATGTTCAGTAACATCATTTCAAGTCTAATCTGCCAACTGAATATTTATAGATGAGTAGAGTCCTTTGTAAAGTTATTTATTCAATACATTTTTGAGTGCATGATACTGTGATTGGCTCTCTGAGGGACATTAAAATGAATACGAGAGCTCTCATCTTAAAGAAATTTAGAGTCCAATGTGAAAAGACAAACTTTGAGAATAAACATTGATAATAATGTACCTGAAAGACAAAAGATATCGTCTTTTCTCTTTTCAGAGTTCTATCTCTGGCACTAATTCACTATAGGATCTTGATTGGGAAATGAGATTTGTGCTTAAGCAAATATTTCAAGATAAGCTTTTTTTTTTTTTTTAACCAAATCTGTCATGTATGGATGTGAGAGTTGGACTGTGAAGAAGGCTGAGAGCCGAAGAATTGATGCCTTTGAACTGTGGTGTTGGAGAAGACTCTTGAGAGTCCCTTGGACTGCAAGGAGATCCAACCAGTCCATTCTGAAGGATATCAACCCTGGGATTTCTTTGGAAGGAATGATGCTAAAGCTGCAACTCCAGTACTTTGGCCATCTCATGCAAAGAGTTGCCTCATTGGAAAAGACTCTGATGCTGGGAGGGATTGGGGGCAGGAGGAGAAGGGGACGACAGAAGATGAGATGGCTGGATGGCATCACTGACTCGATGGACATGAGTCTGAGTGAACTCTGGGAGTTGGTGATGGACAGGGAGGCCTGGCGTGCTGTGGTTCATGGGGTCGGAAAGAGTCAGACACGACTGAACGACTGAACTGAACTGAACTGAATTTTAAAGTAAATAGAGGATAAGAGATGCCCTCATGATTCAGAGGTCAATATTTGGATTCTAGTTTCAGCTTAACTGCTTGAGATACATTCTTTTGCAGGCTTTTTCTTTGTTGCGATTATTTTCTCCTAAATTAATATCTTCTATTGAGGTACTTAAGAAAATCTCCTCTCACAGCTACATGACATATATTTTACTCCCATTCCCTCCAGTAAACAGTTTGGAGTAACAGAATGAATGCCGGGCAATTCTTATGGCATTAATTAAAAAAACTATTTATTTATTTTAATTGGAGGCTAATTACTTTACAATATTGTGGTGGTTTTTGCCATACTTCGACATGAATAGTTTGCTGCCGAGTAGATTGAAATGGTTTTGCAAAGTTAAATATATACTGAATTTGCTGTATTAAATACAAATGTATGCTTCAGAAAATCTATTGTTATTCAGTCAATAAGTCAGTCATATCTGATCTTTGTGACCCCATGGACTGCAACACACCAGTTCCTCTGTCCTCCCCTATCTCCTGGAGTTTGCGCAAATTCATTTCCATTGAATTGGTAATGCTAAGCATCGCATCCTCTGCTGCCTCCTCCTTTTGCCTTCAATCTTTCCCAGCATCAGGGTCTTTTCCAACGAGTGGGTTTCAGAAAATATAGACAATTAATTAACTAAAGGCTAATTTGATTTACTTAAGCAACATACACACAGATATATTAGTGCACACATATAGAATTCTGTGTTCACTAATCAGCTAGTATAACCATGCAAAGAACAGACAGATGTCTAAAGACTGAAAATGAAGCTAAAATGGAAGTAAATTACTGTGTCTGGGGGTTGGAATTAGATCACATGATTTATTTTCTTAAGAAGCTCATTAATGTTATAATGTTTTATAAAAAATTTTAAATGTCATTTCTCTTCAGGAAGAGCATATTAAGCAGCTTCTTGTGCAATGCTGCTGCTGCTAAGTCACTTCAGTCATGTCTGACTCTGTGCGACCCCATAGATGGCAGACCACCAGGCTCCCCCATCCCTGGGATTCTCCAGGCAAGAATACTAGAGTGGGTTGCCATTTCCTTCTCCAATCTTGTGCTATGATGTAGTATTAATAACTTACTTAAGATTTTTCATGTCTAACCTGAAAACAAATTTGTTTTACTGTCTATATATTGCATGGATACCCTTAGAACAAAAATATTCATTGTTACAATTCAAATTTAAAGTGGGTTTTTAAAAATTTTCAAATTGTTCCCAAAGATATCTTCAGTTCAGTTCAGTTCAGTCGCTCAGTCGTGTTCGACTCTTTGCGACCCCATGAATCGCAGCATGCCAGGCCTCCCTGTCCATCATCAACTCCCGGACTTCACTCAGACTCACGTCCATCGAGTCAGTAATGTCATCCAGCCATCTCATCCTCTGTCGTCCCCTTCTCCTCCTGTCTGCAATCCCTCCCAGCATCAGAGTCTTTTCCAATGAGTCAGCTCTTCACATGATATCTTATTGAAAGGCAAATACCTAACGGCTGCATTTTATAACAGCATTCTATTTCTTTCTACAAAAGAAAAATCTGGCAAATGGTTATTAAATTCAATTTTTAGGGATTGTTCTTATTTTGTTAAAGTCAAGACACTATATTTTAGTCACTAAAGTAATCAGAGTAGTTATTTCATTGAATCACAGAGTCCAGTAAAATAATTAGTAACATTTACATGTAGTAGTTTCTCGCTACTACACCTGAGTAGAATAGGAAAAAGGTTCTATACTATTCTTGCATGCATGGCATGTGTGTGAATGCAGAAATCTAGAAGCTAGTGGTATATTTAATTGTATATAAATACACAACGAAGAATATATACACACACACACACACTTCAGACTCTTGCTGTCTTTCCTCAAAGTATTCATTAAGCCATAATTTCCCCACTGTTTATATTCAGAATAAATACAAGTGCCACTCATTTCTTTTCAGTCACCTTGGTTCTTTCTAGCCTCAGGAAGATAAAACATTAAGTATTGGAATAATATGATTATTCCTCCATCATTTTCCATGAGGAATGCCTTCCCCCTTCTTTCCATCTCCCATCTACACTGTAAAACTCTATTCAAGTCTTTTTTCCTTTACAAAGCCTTTTTGAACATTCAAGTAAACTCTATTTTCTCTGTTATTCTGATGCATGCCTTGAAATCATAATATTTTGTCTACCATATAACATTACTATTGGTGAACCACTAATGCTAAAATAGGAGAAACTAAGAAAAGTACCACACAGTTCTTGTACAACCAGGAACTGCATAATCAACTAAAGAGCCTGACAATGTATCAAACTCAAGTTCTAGATTTAGTTAATGGGCAAATCTTTATTCAGTGGCAACAACGTGCCAGGCTCTGATATATACACTGTGAATGCTTAGTGTACAGATAAACAAATTTTTTTTCATGATGATTACAGTCTACCTTTAGGTCCAGTCCAAGCTCCACCACTGAATGACTTTAGACAAATATAATTTAGCCTCTCTATATCTTAATTTGCCTATTTTATAAATTATTATAATGACATTTTCAAAAGTTACTGTATTAAATAAAATAATAAATATGAAAATCAGTTTTACATGACAAATAAATTGGCAGGTATTTTAAAAATCATTCTTGGTGTTCTACCTCTAAATTTCAAATATCTAAATTCTATTTCTCCAAGAAGACAGAATGCAGAATCTGCTCAGTTGTTCAATTGTGTCCATTTCTTTGCAACCCCATGGACTGTAGCCTGTCAGGCTTCTTTGTCCATGGAATTTTCTAGGCAAGAATACTGGAGCAGGTTGCCATTTCTTACTTCAGAGGATCTTCCCAATCCAGGGATTGAACCCATGTCTCTTGAGCCTCCTGCAATGGTAGGCAGATTCTTTACCACTGAGCCACTTGGGAAGCCCACTGCATCATGCATTTCTTGGCAAACATCACAGGGCTTTGAGCCATTATGTCTGTATAGTAATCTGTCCAACAAGTATTATTGAATCTAATGTGCTTTATAAAAACACAGGAAGATATTTCTCTCTCACCTCATAACCATTTGTAGACTCACTAATAAGATCAAAGGAATTACAAAATATACAAGCAACTCCTGCAGCTCAATTCCATAAAAATAAATGACCCAATCAAAAAATGGGCCAAAGAACTAAATAGACATTTCTCCAAAGAAGACATACAGATGGCTAACAAACACATGAAAAGATGCTCAACATCACTCATTATTAGAGAAATGTATGTGGCCTTGATGTAATCCTTTTCCTATTTGGAACCAGTCTGTTGTTCCATGTCCAGTTCTAACTGTTGCTTCCTGACCTGCATTTAGGTTTCTCAAGAGGCAGGTCAGGTGGTCTGGTATTCCCATCTCTTTCAGAATTTTCCACAGTTTCTTGTGATCCACACAGTCAAAGGCTTTGGCATAGTCAATAAAGCAGAAATAGATGTTTTTCTGGAACTCTCTTGCTTTTGCCATGATCCAGCAGATGTTGGCAATTTGATCTCTGGTTCCTCTGCCTTTTCTAAAACCAGCTTGAACATCAGGAAGTTTACAATGGAGTATTACTCAGCCATTAAAAAGAATGCATTTGAATCAGTTCTAATGAGGTGAATGAAAATGAAACCGATTACACAGAGTGAAGTAAGCCAGAAAGAAAAACACCAGTACAGTACACTAACGCATAAATATGTAATTTAGAAAGATGATAACGATAACCCTGTATGCGAGACAGCAAAAGAGACACAGATGTATAGAACAGTCTTTGGACTCTGTGGGAGAGGGAGAGGGTGGGATGATCTGGGAGAATGGCATTGAAACATGTATAATAGCATATAATAAACGAATTGCCAATCTAGGTTTGATGCAGCATACAGGATGCTTGGGGCTGCTGCACTGGGATGACCCAGAGAGATGGTATGGGGAGGGAGGTGGGAGGAGGGCTCAGGATTGGGAACACGTGTACACTCGTGGCAGATTCATGTTGATGTATGGCAAAACAAATACAGTATTGTAAAGTAAAATAAAAATAATACAAATAAGTAAGGAGCTATAAAAATTCCTTAGAATTTTCACAAAAGCAAACTCAAAGGGGATTATAGACCTAAATGTAAAATGAAAAAGTGTAACACTTGTAGAATATGATAGAGGAAAACATCTCAGTCACCTTGGGTTTGGTGATGACTTTTTAGATACAACAGCAAAGGCGCTATCCATGAAAGAAAAACATGATAGATTGGGTTCCACTGACATGAAAAAACTTCTGCTCTGTGAATGACATTTTAAGAGAATAAAAAGATAAATCACAGACTGTGAGAAAATATTAGAAGAACACATCAGATAAAGGACTTGTATTCACAATGTATTAAGAGCTCCAAAAACTCAATAGCAAGAACACAAAGAACCCTATTAAAAAATGGACATAAGACCTGCACAGACACTCCATCAAAGAAGTTATATAGGTGGCAAATAAGTATATGAAGAGATATGTCATCTTATATGTCATCATGGAGTTGCAAACTGAAATAACAATGAAATACTGTTATGATGTATTAGAATGGTTAAAATCTTAACACTGCTGATAGCTAGTGCTGATGAGGATGTGGGGCAACAGTAACTGTCATTCATTGCTGGGGAAAATGAAAAATGGTATGGGCAGTTCAGAAGATATTTTGGCAGCTTTGTATAGAGTTAAACTTCTTTTACCATATGATACAGCAAATGTACTCCTTGATGTCCACTCACAGGAGCTGAAAACTTCTGTCTACACTAAATCCTGTACGTGGATTTTTATAGCTTTATTTGTAACTACCAAAACAAAGAAGCAAACCAAGATGTTGTTCAGTAGACAAACAGGTAATTGAACTGTGGTGCACACAGACAATAAAATGTTATTCAGAAATAAGAAGAATTAAGCTATCAAGTAATAAGAAGATATCGAGGAACTTTAAATGCATATTACTAAGAGAAAGAAGCTAGTCTGCAAAGCCTACATACTGTTTGATTCCAACTTTACACCATTCTAGAAAAGTCAAAACTATGGAGATGGTGAAAAGATGGGTGGATGTCAAGGGTTTGGGAAGAGGGAGAAATAAATAGGTAGGACACAGGAATTTTAGAGCAATGAAACAATTCTATGTAAAACTATAACAATACAAAGCAAAGCATATAAGTTGAACACGTGTATAGAACCAAGGGTGAACCCCAATGAAAACTGTCAACTTCAGTTAACAGAAACATATACATTAACATAATAGTGAGATGTTACAGCCTTACAAATAGCTGTGAAAAGAAGAGAGGCGAAAAACAAAGGAGAAAAGGAAAGATATAAGCATCTGAATGCAGAGTTCCAAAGAATAGCAAGAAGAGATAAGAAAGCCTTCTTCAGCCATCAATGCAAAGAAATAGAGGAAAAGAACAGAATAAGAAAGACTAGAGATCTCTTCAAGAAAATTAGAGATACCAAGGGAATATTTCATGCAAACATGGGCTCGATAAAGGACAGAAATGGTATGGACCTAACAGAAGCAGAAGATATTAAGAAGAGGTGGCAAGAATACACAGAAGAACTGTACAAAAAAGATCTTCATGACCCAGATAATCACGATGGTGTGATCACTCACTTAGAGCCAGACATCCTGGATTGTGAAGTCAAGTGAGCCTTAGAAAGCATCACCATGAACAAAGCTAGTGGAGATGATGGAATTCCAGTTGAGCTATTTCAAATCCTGAAAGATGATGCTGTGAAAGTGCTGCATTCAATATGCCAGAAAATTTGGAAAACTCAGCAGTGGCCACAGGACTAGAAAAGGTCAGTTTTCATTCTAATCTCAAAGAAAGGCAATGCCAAAGAATGTTCAAACTACCACACAATTGCACTCATCTCACATGCTAGTAAAGCAATGCTCAAAATTCTCCAAGCCAGGCTTCAGCAATACGTGAACTGTGAACTTCCAGATGTTCAAGCTGGTTTTAGAAAAGGCAGAGGAACCAGAGATCAAATTGCCAACATCCGCTGGATGTTGAAGCAACTTAGCAGCAGCAGCAGCAGCTGGATCATGGCAAAAGCAAGAGAGTTCCAGAAAAACATTTATTTCTGCTTTATTGATTATGCCAAAGCCTTTGACTGTGTGGATCACAACAAACTGTGGAAAATTCTGAAAGAGATGGGAATACCAGACCACCTGACCTGCTTCTTGAGAAATCTGTATGCAGGCCAGGAAGCAACAGTTAGAACTGGACATGGAACAACAGACTGGTTCCAAACAGGAAAAGGAGTACGTCAAGGCTGTATACTGTCACCCTGCTTATTTAACTTCTATGCAGAGTACATCATGAGAAACGCTGGACTGGAAGAAACACAAGCTGGAATCAAGATTGCCGGGAGAAATATCAATAACCTCAGATATGCAGATGACACCACCCTTATGGCAGAAAGTGAAGAGGAGCTAAAAAGCCTCTTGATGAAAGTGAAAGAGGAGAGTGAAAATGTTGACTTTAAGCTCAACATTCAGAAAACAAAGATTATGGCATCCAGTCCCATCACTTCATGGGAAATAGATGGAGAAACAGTGGAAGCAGTGTCAGACTTTATTTTGGGGGGCTCCAAAATCACTGCAGATGGTGATTGCAGCCATGAAATTAAAAGACGCTTACTCTTTGGAAGAAAAGTTATGACCAACCTAGATGGCATATTCAAATGCAGAGACATTACTTTGCCAACTAAGGTCCCTCTAGTCAAGGCTATGGTTTTTCCTGTGGTCATGTATGGATGTGAGAGTTGAACTGTGAAGAAGGTTGAGCACTGAAGATTTGATGCGTTTGAACTGTGGTGTTGGAGAAGACTCTTGAGAGTCCCTTGGACTGCAAGGAGATCCAACCAATCCATTCTGAAGGAGATCAACCCTGGGATTTCTTTGGAAGGAATGATGCTAAAGCTGAAACTCCGGTACTTTGGCCACCTCATGCGAAGAGTTGACTTATTGGAAAAGACTCTGATGCTGGGAGAAATAGGGGGCAGGAGGAGAAGGGGACGACCGAGAATGAGATGGCTGGATGGCATCACGGACTCGATGGACGTGAGTCTGAGTGAATTCCGGGAGTTGGTGATGGACAGGGAGGCCATGGGGTCACAAAGAGTCAGACACGACTGAGCGACTGAACTGAACTGAACTGAAGCCTTAGTTATTATATAATATACAACATATGTTACATACTACATAATATATGCTATGTAGTACATAACATGTACTACACTAATGTAAGATGTTAATCAAAGGGAAAACTGTGTAAAGGAATGTGGACATATGGAGAAAGAGTGGAGTGAGAGTATATGTGCTTGTCTGTCTAGTTTTTGTTTTTTTTTTTAATAAATCTAAAACTCTTCTCAAAATAAAGTCTGTTAATTAAAGGGAAAAGTCATTAAAAGATTCACAGGCAAGGGCAGGGCATCCTAGGTGGAAGGATTAGCAAACACAGCAGAAACACACTTGGGTGTGCAAACCAGTGTAGCTGAACTGCAGAGGAGAGAAGAGTGCATGGAGATGATGTCCATGAGGGAAATGCCACCCCAAAAGCTCTGAGAGCCCATGGAGATGCTTTGAATTCACTTGAGAAGCCATGGGAACCATTTTGGGGTTCTGAGATATTTGATTTCATTTCCCTAAATCCATTTGACTATTAAGAGGAGCATGCATTTCAGAAATATGGGTAAGAATACAGTTAGGAAGAGATTTCAAGTATAAAACACAATGAGGAGATGGTTACCACAGTCTAGACAGCCATGTGCATTTCTGTAGTTTGAATGCTGTGCAACTCAGTTTCCTGCTCCTAATTCTGAAAGTGTCCACTTTGCGCTTAATTTTAAGTACAAAGTCAAAAGTGTTGATCAATTCTTCATAAATCTGATTCTATAATTACTCCAAGGATGTTAGTGAACTAAATATTCTATAAGAGCTTGCAAGCAGAAATAAAATATTTTAAAATAGTTTTTATAAAAAGGACCAATTTTGGAAGACATAGGGCAAATGTCTGTTATTGTTCTCCGTTTCAGCTGAAGACTGCTTATTTTAACATGCCTTTCTATTTGCATTGTAAAAGCTGAAAATCATCTGTAGAAGTAGCCTTGAGGGAATTTAAACTCAAATTCCCAAATGAGCACTCATTCCAGGCAAGCACTGAGGAGTTGTCCATATGCTGATGCTAAGCCTGAAAGATTTTGGATTACCCTTGATCTGTAGCTGTGCAGCTGTAACACAGTTCTGACCTATTCCACAGCTGCTAATGACTCAACACCGGAGACCTTGACGTAACAGTCAAGATTACTGTGCAATGTGATGCAAGAAGAAAATAGCCACTCAGATATGACATAGTGTATAGATTTTGATTAGCTTAACATAGTCCTTTCAAAATGTCATCATCCTCAGAAAAAAATAAATGACTAGTTTGTATATAGCATGCAGACCCAAAAAGTTTATTTCAGTCTGTGGTGGCTGTTATTTCTTGGTCAGTGAAACAGGAATTTAAGATTTTCAGGATAATAATAAATGACAGACTTACTTTTTTTCAAAGTACTTGAAACTTTTCAATAAAATTAACAAGTGTACATCAAGTTGAAATCAATTATGCCACAAAAGGTAATTTAAGAGATGTTCTAAATAGTCAGCAAAAACAAGACTGGGAACTGACTGTGGCTCAGATCACGAACACCTTATTGCCAAATTCAGACTTAAATTGCAGAAAGTAAGGAAAACTACTATATCACTCAGTTCAGTTCAGTTCAGCTCAGTCACTCAGTTTTGTCTGACTCTTTTCGACCCCATGAATTGCAGCATGCCAGGCCTCCCTGTCCATCACCAAATCCCGGAGTTCACTCAGACTCGAGTCCATTGAGTCAGTGATGCCATCCAGCCATCTCATCCTCGGTCGTTCCCTTCTTCTCCTGCCTCCAATCCCTCCCAGCATCAAAGTCTTTTCCAATGAGTCAACTCTTCACATGGGGTGGCCAAAGTACTGGAGTTTCAGCTTTAGCATCATTCCTTCCAAAAAACACCCAAGATTGATCTCCTTCAGAATGGACTGGTTGCATCTCCTTGCAGTCCAAGGGACTCTCAAGAGTCTTCTCCAACACCACAGTTCAAAAGCAGCAATTCTTCAACACTCAGCCTTCTTCACAGTCCAACTCTCACATCCATACATGACCACAGGAAAAACCATAGCCTTGACTAGACGGACATTAGTCGGCAAAGTAATGTCTCTGCATTTGAATATGCTATCTAGGTTGGTTATAACTTTTCTTCCAAGGAGTAAGTGTCTTTTAATTTCATGGCTGCAATCACCATCTGCAGTGATTTTGGAGCCCCAAAAAATAAAGTCTGACACTGTTTTCACTGTTTCTCCATCTATCTGCCATGAAGTGATGGGACTGGATGCCATGATCTTCTGAATGTTGAGCTTAAAGCCAACATTTTCACTCTCCTCTTTCACTTTCATCAAGAGGCTTTTTAGCTCCTCTTCACTTTCTGCCATAAGGGTGGTGTCATCTGCATATCTGAGGTTATTGATATTTCTCCCGGCAATCTTGATTCCAGCTTGTGTTTCTTCCAGCCTAGCGTTTCTTGTGATGTACTCTGCATAGAAGTTGAATAAGCAGGGTGACAATATACAGCCTTGATGTACTCCTTTTCCTATTTGGAACCAGTCTGTTGTTCCATGTCCAGTTCTAACTGTTCCTTCCTGGCCTGCATACAGATTTCTTAAGAGGCAGGTCAGGTGGTCTGGTATTCCCATCTCTTTCAGAATTTTCCACAGTTTGTTGTGATCCACACAGCCAAAGGCTTTGGCATAGTCAATAAAGCAGAAATAGATGTTTTTCTGGAACTCTCTTGCTTTTGCCATGATCCAGCGGATGTTGGCAATTTGATCTCTGGTTCCTCTGCCTTTTCTAAAACCAGCTTGAACATCAGGAAGTTCACGGTTCACGTATTGCTGAAGCCTAGCTTGGAGAATTTTGAGCATTACTTTACGAGCATGTGAGATGAGTGCCATTGTGCAGTAGTTTGAGCATTCTTTGGCATTGCCTTTCTTTGTGATTGGAATGAAAACTGACCTATTCCAGTCCTGCGGCCATTGCTGGGTTTTCCAAACTTGCTGTCATATTGAGTGGAGCACTTTCACAGCGTCATCTTTCAGGATTTGAAATAGCTCACCTGGAATTCCATCACCTCCACTAGTTTTGTTCGTAGTGATGCTTTCTCAGGCCCACTTGACTTCACATTCCAAGATGTGGTTCTAGATGAGTGATCACACCATTGTGATTATCCGGGTTGTGAAGATCCTTTTTGTACAGTTCTTCTGTGTATTCTTGCCATCTCTTCTTAATATCTTCTGCTTCTGTTAGATCCATACCATTTGTGTCCTTTATCGAGCCCATCTTTGCATAAAATGTTCCCTTGATATCTCTAATTTTCTTGAAGCGATCTCTAGGCTTTCCCATTCTGTTCTTTTCCTCTATTTCTTTGCATTGATCACTGAAGAAGGCTTTCTTATCTCTTCTTGCTATTCTTTGGAACTCTGTATTCAAATGCTTATATCTTTCCTTTTCTCTTTGGCTTTTTGCTTCTCTTTTTTTCACAGCTCACTCAGGAATGAACTAAATCAAACCCCTTATGATTATACAGTGGAAATGACAAATAGATTCAAGCAATTAGATATGAAATACAGAGTGCCCGAAGAACTATGGACGGAGGTTCGTTACATTGTACAGGAGACAGGGATCAAGATCATCTCAAAGAAAAAGAAATGCAAAAAAGCAAAATGGATGTCTGAAGAGGCCTTACAAATAGCTGAGAAAAGAAGAGAAGCAAAAAGCAAAGGAGAAAAGGAAAGATACATCCATTTGAATGCAGAATTTCAAAGAATAACAAGGAGAGATAAGAAAGATTTCCTCAGTGATCAATGAAAAGAAATAGAGGAAAAAAATAGAATGTTTTCCTAGAGATCTCCTAGACATCTCTTCAAACTACTGTGCATTTGTACTCATTTCACTCGCTAGTAATGCTCAAAATTCTCCAAGCCAGGCTTCAACAGTATGTGAACCATGAACTTCCAGATGTTCAAGCTGGTTTGAGCAAAGGCAGAGGAACCAGAGATCAAATTGCCAACATCCACGGGATCATTGAAAAAGCAAGAGGGTTCCTTCCAGAAAAACATCTACTTCTGCTTTATTGACTATGCCAATGCCTTTGGCTGTGTGGATCACAACAAACTGTGGAAAATTCTTCAAGAGATGGGAATACCAGACCACCTGACCTGCCTCTTGAAAAACCTGTATGCAGATCAGGAAGCAACAGTTAGAACTGGACATGGAACAACAGACTGGTTCCAAACAGGGAAAGGAGTACATCAAGGCTGTATATTGTCACCCTGCTTATTTAAGTTATATTCAGAGTACATAGTGAGAAATGCTGGGCTGGATGGAGGACAAGCTGGAATCAAGATTGCCGGGAGAAATATCAATAACCTCAGATATGCAGATGACACCACCCTTATGACAGAAAGTGAAGAAGAACTAAAGAGCCACTTGATGAAAGTGAAAGAGGAGAGTGAAAAAGTTAGGTTAAAACTCAACATTCAGAAAACTAAGATCATGGCATCTGGTCCCATCCCTTCTTGGAAAATAAATGGTGAAACAGTGGAAACAATGACAGACTTTGTTTTGTGGGGCTCCAAAATCACTGCAGATAAAATTAAAAGATGCTTTACCTTGGGAGAAATGTTATTACCAACCTAGACTGCATATTAAAAAGCAGAGACATTACTTTGCCAACAAATGTCTGTCTAGTCCACACTATGTTTTTTCCAGTAGTCATGTATGGATGTGAGAGTTGGACTATAAAGCTGAGCGCCAAAGAATTGATGCTTTTGAACTGAGAAGGCTCTTGAGAGTCCTCTGGACTTCCAGGAGATCAAACCAGTCCATTCTAAAGGAAATCAGAACTGAATATTCATTCGAAGTATTGATGCTGAAGCTGAAACTCCAATACTTCAGCCAATGGATGCAAAGAACTGACTCTTTGGTAAAGACCCTGATGCTGGGAAGGACTGTAGGCTGGAGGTGAAGGGGACGACAGAGGATGAGATGGCTGGATGGCATCGCTGACTCAATGGACCTGAGCTTGAGTAAACTCTGGGAGTTGGTGATGGACAGGGAAACCTGGCATGCTGCAGTCTATGTGGTCCTGAAGAGTCAGACACGACTAAGCGACTGAACTGAACTAAAAACTGTTGAATGTGGAAATTCATTATAAAACTGACTCTAAAATCTTGATTTTTCTATCTTCATTTCTAGAATTTCTGTTTTGCTTCTTAGAAAATGATATTTTCTCATGATAAGAAGAGTTCATAGAAGTCTTTCTTACACAAAATACAAAGGCTACTGGAATAAATAAAGGCATATTTGTAGAACAGAAAGTATCTGGAAATAAGGAAAATTACAGACATAATAATGATAATTTCATTAGATTATCTAATAGGTATCTTACATATCTAATGTTTAGCATTTAGACATTAAAATATAGTGTCTAAGAGTAAAATAAAACGCCTCAAAAGTTTTCCTTTTTTCATGATGAAAACAAAACAATCTCCTATTTATAAAGATGTTTGTCTCATAATTTAGCAATGTGTCTTGGATTAGACAAAGTGTCTATGTTGCCAACACTTTTTGGCTGATACTTGCATGAAAATCACATAGATGTCTCTCATGAAAAAAGTTATTTGACAAAACTTTTATAAATAAGGTAAACAAAATATAATCTATTAGTCATTTTATTATAATTATATATACATGTATATATGAGTTTCCCTAGTGGCTCAGTGGTAAAGAAGTGTTAGTTGCTCAGTTGTGTTCAACTCTTTGTGACCTCATGGACTGTAGCTCACCAGGCTCCTCTGTGCATAGGATTTCCCAAGCCACAATACTAGAGTGGGTTGCCATTTCCTTCTCCAGGGGATCTTCCTGACCTAAGGATCGAGCCCCTGTCTCCTGTGTGTTCTGCACTGCAGGCCGATTCTTTACCCACTGAGCCATCAGGGAAAAGCTGATTTAATGGTAAAGAATCCTCCTGCAATACTGGAGACAAGAGCTCAATCCCTGAGTGGGGAGGATCCTGTGGAGCAGGAAATGACAACTCACTCCAGTGTTCTTGCCTGGAAAATTCCACAGACAGAGGAGCCTGGTGGGCTACAGTCCATGGTGTCACAAAAGAGTCAAACATGACAGAGTGATAAAGCAACAACATATATATTTACATACTTATTTTTATTTTAAAATTGTTAGAAAAAGGAAAACTTTATTTAATGAATACCTAAATTAAAAATCAGTTCCGTGCAACATTTGGATTATTACTTTTATCTGGATATAAAAGTAATAAATATATAAGTACCAAATACATGTGGTAAGATAGTATTTCTGAAGTGTTAATCATGTTCTCTGCCTCCCAACATCCAATTTCTATCCACCATTCAATCTTATTCACTACAAGCTAGATTGTGATTCTCTCAAGTAGTTCAAGGACTAAATACTTTTCTCTCTCCTTTGATACCTTCATGTCTCCTAGAATATAAAAATAACCCCTAGGGAAAGGACTGTGAAGACACTGAACAACTGAAATTAACTTCCCCACCTGGTGGCAGAGGCTTATAATTGAAACTAAGTAGACTTTAGGAACCCACTGCAGTGTTCTTGCCTGGAGAATCCCAGGGACAGGGGAGCCTGGTGGGCTTCCATCTATGGGGTCTCACAGAGTTGGACACGACTGAAGCGACTAAGCAGCAGCAGCAGCAGATTTTAGGAAAAAATTCAAAAGTACCTTCGCTTCCTCTACACTTTGGGTAATGGACTAAGATATTATCTGCATCTTGTATTGATATAAAAGAGAACCCTGCCCAATAATTAGAGCAAAGTCTTTATCAGAAGTCTTTATTAGTTTATTTTATTTAGTTACTAAATCACTACAGAGTAGTTTAATCCTCTGCTAGGTAAATTTACCTCGTTCATCTGTATTCAAACATTAAAATTTATGTAATCTTGGTTAATTCTATAAAGAAAGCTGAGCACTGAAAAATTGATGCTTTTGAACTGTGGTGTTGAAGAATACTCTTGAGAGTCCTTTGGACTGCAAGGAGATCCAACCAGTCCATCATAAAGGAAATCAGAACTGAATATTCATTGGAAGGACTGATGCTGAAACTGAAACTCCAATACTTTGGCCACCTGATGCGAAGAGCTGACTCATCTGAAAAGATCCTGATGCTGGGAAAGATTGAAGGCGGGAGGAGAAGGGGACGACAGAGAATGAGATGGTTGGATGGCATCACCAACTCAATGGATATGAGTTTGAGTAAACTTCGGGTGTTGGTGATGGACAGGGAGGCCTGGCATGCTGCAGTCCATGGGATCGCAAAGATTCAGACACAACTGAGTGACTGAACGGAATTGAATCTTGGTAATATGGCACAATTCATCAACAAAAGGATTTTAAAATTATCTTTTGTTCCTGAACTTTCATAATAGAAAGGTTTGGTGCAAAAAAGAATTGCTTTGGCAAAACTCTTGGGGCTCTCTATGTAGCTATTCATCTGGGTAATTCAGAAGTTCACTTAGAAAATAAATTTGAACATACATTCTGGAATTTCTGACTTGAGATTTCTCCTAACAAAACAACAAATATAAATCATACACACACACACACAATTACTCCAAGGCACTGAAGAATGAAATAAATAAACATGCACATAGACAGTGAAGGAGAGTGAATACAGAGAAGGACATGACTCAGGATATGTTAAGCATGCTTATAACACTTTCAGCACAAAGGAGGCCCCAGTCTGCAAGACAGGGTTTAAGACTCTAATACAAAAACCTGCAGTATTATCACAGAGCCAAAGGACAGAATTTTGGTCACATATATCTAATGAAGTAGTGTGTGTGTGTGTGTGTGTATGTGTCTGTGTATTTGTATATAGTATGTGTGTGGGTGTGTGTAGCCAGGAAGAGAGTTACAAAGTTGAAGACCTCACATATATAAACAAACTCTACTCAAATACCTGTGTGCTTAGTCATTCCGTCACGTCTGTCTCTTTGTGACCCCATGGACTATAGCCTGCCAGGCTCCTCTGTTCATGGACATTCTCCAGGCAAGGATATGGGAGAGGGTTGTCATGCCCGCCTTCAGAGGATCTTTTCAACCCAGGGATTGAACCCAGATCTCCTTCATTGCAGGCAGATTATTTTACCGTCCAGGCCACCCCAAACCTGGCTGACCCCTAAATTAGCCATGCAGACTCCAAGCAACTCAGTGATAATTAAAACAACTGAATTGAAATTTAAGCTGTTGGCACTTTCAGGAAAGACTTTGTACTTCAAGTTCATCTAATAAAATTCCTTTTTAAACAAAAGCAATCAACACTCTTGAAAACAACAACAACAACAGAATTCAGAGTATCTACAACCCATTTTTAAGTAAAACTAAGATACAAATCAAAATAACTCAACAAACAAAGAAAAAGAAACAGGTGAGCCAATCTTAACAGAAAACAAACATCAATAGACTACAATCTCAAGCTGATCTGAATATTGGAATGGGAAAGGAGTTTAAAACAGCTATTATGCACAAAAACATAAAAGAACATATATGCACATGGAATAAAAAAATTAAATCTCAGAAGAGAAACTATTGAAAAAAGACCAGGTGGTAATTGTGTAATAGAAAAATACAATATCTGAAATGCAAAATTCATTAGATTGGATTAATTGCAGAATGGAGGTGACTGAAGTAAGAGAAGACTGAAGAAAGGAATATCACAGAAGACAAAACAATATAAACAGTCGAAATTAAAAACCAAAAATGGAAAAGATGGAAAAACAATAAATAGTGTCTCAGGGACCTGTAGTAGGGCACTAAAAGATCCAAAATATGTCAACAAATTTTGTAACATATTAATAGATGAAATAGGCAAATTCCTTGAAAAATAAAACTGCAAAAATTGACATAAAATGGATCACAAAATCTGAATAGCTTTACATCTACTTTTTTGGTAGAAATTAACAAGATGATTCTGAAATGTATACGGAAATATAAAGGAAATAGTGATACTCAAACAATCTTGAAAGGAAAAACAACTCTGAAGCTACTGTAACTACTGACTTCAAGGTCACTGATTTCATCTACAGACAATATGGACGATATAAGAACTGACAAGTAGATCAATGTAACAAAATAGGGAGACAAGAACTAGGCCCAGAATTTTATAGGTATTTCATTGTTGATGAAAGCACCAAAGAACACCAATGAGGAAAGGGAAGTTCCTTAATATGTGGCACTAGAATGATTAGATAACCAACAGTAAAAGTGAATTCATCAAAATTCACATTATACCGAACAATTAACTTGTGATGGAGTCTAGATTTTTACTGTAGAGCTATAAAGTGTTTAGAAAAAGCAAAGGAAAATATCGTTGCAAACCTCCAGAGGAAACAGATGTTTTTACCGGTGATAGAAAGCACTAAGCATAAAAGAAATAAAATGTAATTTAGACTACATCAAGAGCAAAACTTCAACTCACCAAAATATAATGTTTAGAGAACAAATGAGCAAGCCATAAACTGGAAGAAAATATTTTCAAAGCATATATCTGGCAAAGGACTGATGTCTAGGATATACAATGGAATTCTATAGTTCAGCAATAAAAAATCTAATCAAAGATAGGAAAAATATTTGAAGAATAATTCACCAAAGA
This sequence comes from Budorcas taxicolor, assembly GCF_023091745.1. Classification (NCBI taxonomy): domain Eukaryota; kingdom Metazoa; phylum Chordata; class Mammalia; order Artiodactyla; family Bovidae; genus Budorcas; species Budorcas taxicolor. Next base: position 146,787,563 of record NC_068911.1, on the reverse strand, counting down.
AAATAGATATATGCCAGTAAGAACATGAAAGGATGCTTAACATCATTAAACATCAGGGCGATGCAAACTTAAACTATTAAATATTAGTATGCATCCCCCAGAATTGCTAAGTTTAAAAAGATTCACACCACCAAGTGATGGTGAAGATGTAGAATAATTGGACTCTCACATTTTACTAACAAGTGTACAAAATTATACCATCACTATGGAAGCAGTTTGGATTTTTTTAAACCTATACGACTCTGTAATTTAGTCATTTCACATCTTAGTACTTAAGCATGAAAAATGAAAACATGCCATAGAGATGAGGTACAAGAATGTTCATAGTAGCTTTATTCATAATAGCCAAAAACTAAAAAGAGCCCATGTCCATCAATAGGGGAATTGATAAATAAAATGGTACATTCATATCATAGTTACTATTCATAAATAAAAGAATGGACTACTGATACACACAATAGCATGGATAATTTCCATAAACATTATGCTCAGTGAAAGAAACCTTACATGAAAAATTCCGCTTATTTGCAGTTCTACAATAGTCAAAAACTAATATGCAGTTGAAAAATACCCAGGCTGTTGTAGTTCCTGAGGATTGTAGGTGGAGAATGAGTGAGAAGGAGCATGAAATAACAATTTTCTGGGATGATAACATTCTATATCTGATAGAGCAGTGAGTTGCATTGTTTTATGCATATATGGGAAGTCAGCAAATAGTACAATTAATATTTGTGTAAAATGAGTACTGAACTCTAGTTAAAAATATATGTTGAATTAACTGGAGTCACTATAACGAATTTGCAACTTAATTTTAAATGCATCAAAAAACAGGATGCACTATTGCCTTCTCCCAGGGAAGATACATAGATAGACAAATGAAATATAGTAAAATGTTAACTATGGAATGAATGTTGTGGATATATTGGTATTCAGGATTAAAATCTTTAAGCATTTCTCTGTTAGAAAATCTCTGGGGCCAGATTGATTGATTCATTTGCTATTGACAAGAGAATAAGAGAATATCTCTAAGCCACAAAATTGTGTTCGCTATGGAAAGAGCTAGTTATATTTCCAAAAGCAGGAAGTGGGTGTGGGGGAGAAAGGATGCCTGATAGTCATTGATCATATCAATAATGATTCACTGATGATTTATTTCACACTAGTAACTTTGATGGAGAAGGCGATGGCACCCCACTCCAGTACTCTTGCCTGGAAAATCCTATGGACAGAAGAGCCTGGTGGGCTGCAGTCTATGGGGTCGTGAAAAGTTGGACACGACTGAGCAACTTCACTTTCACTTTTCACTTTCATGCATTAGAGAAGGAAATGGCAACCCACTCCAGTGTTCTTGCCTGGAGAATCCCAGGGACGAGGGAGCCTGGTGGGCTGCCGTCTATGGGGTCGCACAGAGTCGGACACGACTGAAGTGACTTAGCAGCAGCAGCAGTAACTTTGATATAGTAACATACTAATCATGTTAAAGCAATGATACTAATCATTGATACTGGAAGAATGTGTTGGTTTCTTATATGTGTTAAAATGAATTTTCCTTTTTATAAATGTAGGAGGTTAAATTATTATTCTTCAGGGTTAACAAGTGCTAAAACCTGCCATGAATGCAAGCTTTCAACTGAAAATACAGTGTCCTTTGTATCATCAACCTATACTATGGTTTTTCCAGTAGTCATGTATGGGATGTGAGAGTTGGACTGTGAAGAAAGCTGAGCACCAAAAAACTGATGCTTTTGAACTGTGGTGTTGGAGAAGACTCTTGAGAGTCCCTTGGACTGCAAGGAGATCCAACTAGTCCATCCTAAAGGAGATCAGTCCTGAGTGTTCATTGGAAGGACTGATGTTGAAGCTGAAGCTCCAATACTTTGGCCACCTGATGCGACGAGCTGACTCATTTGAAAAGACCCTGATGCTGGGAAAGATTGAAGGCAGGAGGGGAAGGGGACGACAGAGGATGAGATGGCTGGACAGCATCACTGACTTAACGGACATGAGTTTGGGTAGACTCTGGGAGTTGGGGATGGACAGGGAGGCCTGGAGCGCTGTGCTTCATGGGGTCCCAAAGAGTCGGACGGGACTGAGTGACTGAACTGAACTGAACTGAACACTGCAGTTTGGAAATAGATGTCATCCTGAAAATAACAAAGAATTTAATGTTTTAATAGACTTTGCCTATAAAATGGGAAATGCATTCCTCTGAGAATAATTTTATGACCTGAGCATAATAAAATTTTACTTACAGAGTAGAAATCTTTTTAAAATCACCCATGTAAAAGAAAGATGCTGATATTTAAAATACCAAAATCAACTCATTTAAGATGATCATTATTTGGATGTAATTTGCAGGAATTAAGAGGAAACAATAAATTAACTAAAGGCATTATGCTACATTATCAGTTTTACTCTGAAAATTTTAGCAAGAAGAAATAAACATCATTTTGGTTACTTAGACTCTACTTTTTAGCAATTTGTACTTCAGGTATGACTAGTTTAACCTGGAACTAAAAAACAGATTTGAACATACACACTAGAATACATGTGCAGCAACGAATCAAAGCAAGCAAGAACATTACAGGATTATATTTGCTGTACACAGAGTGAGACCATGGGATGACACTCTTCTTGAAATATATGAATGAGGAAACCACAAAATTCAGTAAAGTGCATTTTCAGTCATAACATATAAAATAAATTTACTGACTAATAATTTTTTAAGTTAATTCTCATATGTGTATAGTTTTGACACAATGAAATATAATTATATAATATTAATCAATAATGTTTATCAATAGTACTTAGTCATTATAGTCACTTAAGATTCTCAGAATAAGTTCATTTTTATAATATAGAAATAAAGGTGAAAGTAAAAGTAAAGGAAGAACTCTAATTTCTTTTAATCTTTTTTCTCCTTTGCTTACTATTTCTTTTTCTTTAAATTTTTGAAATTGAATACATGGCTCTAGCTTTGCAGTGACTTTTTTCTTTTCCTTTTTCTGTATACACAGTAATGCTAAATTTGCTCAGGCCTCAAAGCATAAGAACGTGTATGTTTATATGTGTATCAAAACACATACAACCAAGTTCTGATTTGGGAAGTATTTATATACAATATTATAATCTACACTGCAACGTGTCATATGAATTAAAACAAAACATACTCTAATGAAAGGATAAGGGAATATTTAAATGTTTCTATTAAACTATACTCAATTGATATGCTTCAATAATAGTGCTTTATATGTATACACCAGACAAAAGAAAACATATTGTATGTTTTTTAACAGTAATGGTAGTTTGAAGCCAAACTTCTATCTTTTAATATGATATTAACATATTTTCCAACCTAATAAATGGGAAAAATGATTACAATGATGAATCAAAATCAGGGAGAATCAGACAATCTATTTAAGAAAAAAACATGGCAAAATCCTCTTTGGTTTAAACTCTCCTTATCATTCTAAACTTTAATGTTTGGCCATTTATATATTTCTTTCCAAGGGAGTTTTATATCTTTATTATATTGCAAACTTAAATGACATTGTTTTCTAATTTACAAAAGGTTACTTAATTTATAATAATGAGATAGTTTTAAACTGTTTTCTTCCTTTTACAGATAGTAAAATGTTAAATTTATTCCATTATTATTAAGACTGCATATGTGCATGCTTAGTGGCATCCGACTCTTTGCGACCCCTCTGGATGTAGCCCACCAGGCTCCTCTGTCCATAGGATTTCCCAGACAAGAATATTGGAGTGGGTTGCCATTTCCTTCCCCAGGGGATCTTCCCAACCCAGGGATCGAACCAGCATCTCCTGCATTGGAAGGCAGATTCTTCACCACTGAGCTACCTGGGAAGCCAGTGATTAAGATCAGGAAACATTAATTAACTAGAGAATTTGTGAACTCATCCATCTATTTTGCAGTCTTAGTAAATATTTAATGTGTGAGCTTAGTCACTCAGTGGGGTCAAACTCTTTGTAACCCTTTCGATTGTAGCCCCCAAGGCCCCTCTGTCCATGGGATTTCCCTGGAAAGAATACTGGGGTGGGTTGCCATTTCTTTCTCCAGGGGATCTTCCCGGCCCAGAGAGCAAACCAGCATCCCCTGTATCTCCTCACTGCAGGTGAATTCTTAATCTGCTGAGCCATCATTCTTAACCTGCTGATAGATTAGAATATTTAACCCGCTGATACATTAAAATGAAATTTATATTTGCTTTATTGCAAACAAACTTGATCTCTGTTAGTGCTTGCCTTACACTTACTGGGTGCAAAATTTTTCTTCAGTTGTTTCAGATTCCTAGTAATCCACAGTATTCCCACTTTGAATGGTTTCTACATTTTTCCTCAGTGAAGGAGCTCATTTCCTTCTAACTTTTCTGAAATTTATTTGTTAAAGACATATTCAACCTTTTTATAGAAAATGATAAATAACTGTCAATGAATGTGGCAGAGTACCAAATGTCTATGTGAGCACCCTATTTCTAAAGGCTTCCTCAAACTCTGTTGTAGACATGTGAACAATTCTTGTCAATGACAGAGTGAAAGTCACGTAGGGTTCCTGGTAGAAGGTGCTCAAGAGAGGATGTGAGTTTTCCTGACCCTGATCTCTCCTCCTAACCTTGTAGCTGGAAGCAAATTTCAAGATGTCTGAATTGCAAAACAAATGTAGGTTTGATCCCTGGGTTAGGAAGATCCCCTGGAGGAGGAAATGGCAAGCCACGTCAGTATTCTTGCCTTGGAAATCCCATGGACAGAGAAGCCTGGCAGGCTACAGTCCTTGGGGCTGCAAAGAGCCAGACATAACTGAGCAACTGAGCACACCAAATGTAACGTGACTAAGTGCAAAATTTTATTTCTTTGTCTGTACTGTCAATCAGTTGTCTCTGTTTTTACAGTTTTGGAAACTCTTACCTATTATTTCTTCAAATACTGCTTCTCTGACACACAGAACTTTTTTATTCATCTTCAAAACTTTTACCTTTTGTGATTCTGTGTTTTGGGAACAATATTCTCCCAAATATTTGCAAAGCTAACATCATCAAATTGCTACGCTCTCTCCATAAATTTCATTATATTAAAGAGTTCTTCCCCAACCATCTTATCTCAAATCTCATTCTTCTCTATCACTTTCTTGCCCTATTATTTTCTTCATAGTATTAATTACTTATACATCTCACATACTCATTTGTTCATTTATCATCCTTATTTTCCTAAAATTTAAATCCAATGAGCTTTTTATGGTCTGCTTTATCATTTACAATAAAGTGCTTAGAATAGTGCTTGGAATATAGAAGGTACTCAATGAATATTTTCAGAATCAATAAAACTTCATTCAACTTAGTTTTGGCACTACTTATGCATATTGTACCTTTCAATATTTATATATCTTGTTACCTTTTTTCTGTGTTCTGGATGAATTCCTCAATACCATCTCCTAAAAAATTTAATTACTATAAATTTCTTTCCTATGATATCTTATTGATCTTTTAAAAAATATCAGCTCTTCTTTATTTTTATCTGTATGTTTTTGTTGCTTATTTTTAATATTATTTTTTTCCAAAATTCTGGAATTGTGGATTTTAGATTCACTTTTAATGTGACCTCCTGCCCACCCTTTCTCCTCTTTTTCTCTATTTATCATTTCCATTCTAGTTGTTTTGCAGGTGCCTGGTCCTTTGAGCTTTCTGTTCAAAACTAGGTCTTTAAATGTCATTTTGGAACGCTTGTCCTGAGATGATACTGACTCTTTCAAAGGTGATCTCTTATTCCAATCCCAGTTTGTTAAATGTGTTTGTCTTCTAAGAACTGTAGTCCATTGCCTGCTATAGAGCTATAACTGGAGACACTGGGCTGACATTAGTTGAAGTAGTAGTGTCTCAAACTATAAACTCACTATATCCTTTTGACTAATATGTAATAACTATGTACTCTGTGTGATTAATTTTTAACATCACACTATAATTAATCATTGTTCCTTATAAATTTTATTTAGTCATCAAACATTTATTGAGTACGCCCAGGAAAATATTTGCTAAGTATACGAGTTATATTCTTCAAGAGACAACATGTAAGAGAGCCATATCAATGCAATATATAAAAACAGAAAATAAAACATAAACTTACTAGATCTTAGAAAACTCTACCTTTTTTCCCGTGATGTAACAGATGATCTAAGTCAGACTTAACACATCACTCTTCTGAAATACGTGATGAAATTCTTACCAGGTTTCACAGGTGAAGGTTAAGCAGGGCAGGATTGAAAGCAACAAACAAGTAGGAAGCAGGCTATATATACCTATCCAGTCTGTAGCCTTTGGAAATGACACTTTCAATGACAATTTATATGTAACTCTGCTCCTGTGATGTTGTGTTGGGAACTGCATCTAATTCTTACTAAAAGATATATTGCTTGAGAGTCAATGATCTAATAAACAAGTTCGTTATAGAACGTTTTGCTGAAACCATTCAAGGCACTTAGCTAATGCATCTGTGACAAAAAACATTTATGTAGTCAACAAAAAAGGCAGGATTTTATTTTATTTTTCCAAGAATAAAAAAGCAGTTTATGGATTGAAATCATTTTCTCTGACCTGATAGATATCATCATAGGCTGTGTGGCAAACTTTAAAATACAGCAACTTAAAACAAAAATTATTATGATATAGTTTACATTTTCTGTGGATCTGACATTCAGGAAAGAATTGGCTGAATGGTTTTAGCTTATGGTGTCTCAGGTAGCTGCAGTCAGAGACTGGCAAATGCTGAAACAATGGGAGACTGGAGCAGCTGGGGGTGATTTTTTTTCTGCATGCTCTTTTTGTTTGATTGAATTTGGTCATTTTTGAAGCATGATGGATTCAGGGCAGGCACAGGCTTATAGGATAGCTTAGGGTTCCAGGGCAAGTGTTTCAGGAAGTCAATTCTGAATTACATCATCTTTTCTGAACAAGCCTCAGAAATAACCCAATGTTACTTCTACCGTTCTATTAGTTAACAAGTAAGCCTCAAGCCCCTGGAGAAGGGCATGGCAACCCACTCCAGTATTCTTGCCTGGAGAATCCCATGGACAGAGGAGCTGGTGGGCTACAGTCCAAGGGGTCGCAAAGAGTCGGACACGACTGAAGTGACTTAGCACGCATGCATGCAAGCCTCAGGCCCTCTTAGATACAAGGGGAGGAATCCTAGACCTCATTTCTTGAGGAGGACGGACATCAAGGTCACATTATAGAAGAGCAGATTGGATGGGAGATACTATTGTGACCGTTTAGGAAAAGTACAACATGCCACAGTTACTAAGAGCTTAACAGCACCCTGTCCTCTTAATGTATGAGTTTATAAACTGTGGGGCCCAATCAGTTCAGTTCAGTTCGGTTCAGTCGCTCAGTCGTATCCGATTCTTTGCGACCCCATGAATCGCAGCACGCCAGGCCTCCCTGTCCATCACCAACTCCCGGAGTTCACCTAGACTCACGTCCATTGAGTCAGTGATGCCATCCAGCCATCTCATCGTCGGTCGTCTCCTTCTCCTCCTGCCCCTAATCCCTCCCAGCATCAGAGTCTTTTCCAATGAGTCAACTCTTCGCATGAGGTGGCCAAAGTACTGGAGTTTCAGCTTTAGCATCATTCCTTCCAAAGAAATCCCAGGGTTGATCTCCTTCAGAATGGATTGGTTGGATCTCCTTGCAGTCCAAGGGACTCTCAAGAGTCTTCTCCAACACCACAGTTCAAAAGCATTAATTCTTTGGCGCTCAGCCTTCTTCACAGTCCAACTCTCACATCCATACATGACTACTGGAAAAACCATAGCCTTGACTAGAAGGACCTTAGTCAGCAAAGTAATGTCTTTGCTTTTGAATATGCTATCTAGGTTGGTCATAATTTTTCTTCCAAGGAGTAAGTGTCTTTTAATTTCATGGCTGCAGTCACCATCTGCAGTGATTTTGGAGCCCCAAAAAATAAAGTCTGACACTTGTTTCCACTGTTTCTCCATCTATCTGTCATGGAGTGATGGGACCAGATGCCATGATCTTCGTTTTCTGAATGTTGAGATTTAAGCCAACTTTTTCACTCTCCTCTTTCACTTTCATCAAGAGGCTTTTTAGTTCCTCTTCACTTTCTGTCATAAGGGTGGTGTCATCTGCATATCTGAGGTTATTGATATTTTTGCCAGCAATCTTGATTCCAGCTTGTGTTTCTTCCAGTCCAGCGTTTCTCATGATGTACTCTGCAGTTTGGATTTATCCCAAGTACCTCTGTTAGTGGCAGAGCTAGAAATGGAACATACATCTCCTGGCTGCCATTCTCACTTTTTACCTTGTCAGCAGAGTGCATCCTTGAGGGTACTAAAAGGAAATTGAGAACCTAGGTACTCCATGGTTGATGTGAGTTTCTTGGAATTTCTAAGACATGTGTGTGCATGCTAAATTGCTTCAGTTGTGTTCAACTCCTTGCCACCATATGAACTATAGCCCTCCAGGCTTCTCTGTCCATGGGATTGTCCAGGCAAGAGTACTAGAATGGGTTGCCATGCCCTCCTCCAGGGGCTCTTCCTGACCCAGCGATTGAACCAATGTCTCTTAAGTCTCCTGCATTGGAGGGTGAGTTCTTTACCACCAGCATACCTGGGAAGCCCCCTTTAAAGGCATACATAATTACTGAGCATGGAAAAGACCAAAATACACATACAATGGGGACATATATACTGGAAATCTGTCTGTACATGGAATCTCTTGACCAAACATATGATTTCTAGTATATGTGCTGCTGAAGCAAGCACAGACATATGATTTCTAAATTGCAAATTCATGTACTCAATTACTTATTCATTCAAAACTTGTTTCAGACCCTTTGAACTGTGACAGGATATATTTGAATACATATTAGATAAACTAAAGAAGCATCCTCTATTTAGGGCTCTAATTCAATAAAAAAGTGCAAATGTCAAATATGATATAATATTGACATGAATCCCTAATTTAAACAATTGAAAAATGTTTGCTTCAGTTAACCTGAAATACCTTTAGATCTTAGCAGTAGATGGCCAGATGTTGTCTTAGGTACACACTAGAACTTGTGTTCAGTGTAACCTATAAAATAAAAAGATATCCTCGTCATGTATGAGGAATAGGTTGTTTTGAAAGCCAGAATGTTTTTCTTTATGGAAAAAAAAGCGCTTCTCTGGAAAGCCCAGGTTTCTATATAAAGCTTTCAGCCAATATATCATTAATTATTTTGACTATATAGAGCAAATATGTGCAATGGCTTCTATTTTTTAAATTCTTCTTTTCAAACATCTAACTTTAAAAAAATATGAAAATACATCATTAAGTTAGACCCTGAAAAATGTGGTGTCCAAGGCATTACAGCTGAAGATAACTGAGTTGTCTTTGGGGACTCAGGGAAGAAATGTTGGTGGGGAAATACATGGTAATTGGGGAACTGTAAGACAGAGAGAGGACAAATGAGCTGAGGACAGAACAGATACTTCAAAAATGCACAAAACTCTATATAAAGACTAAATCTGTGATTTCAGAATGTTACTATAGAGTCAAAATAATATTCCTGTGCAGTAACTTGGCAATTATGGAATAGCATACAGAAACAGAAGTTTATAGGCGGTGTTTGAGGAATATGCATAATTTATAGTTAGAATGTAGATTCAGACAATAGTAGTTCAAGGACACTAGAACATAGAAAAGTAACCAATAATGCCAGGAAAATGAAAAAATGTCTAGGCATAGTTTAAGGTTTTCGAAAATAGTTAAGAAAATTTAGAGTTAGAAAAAGGTATCTGGAATAAGGAGTCATCTTTTGGCAGAAGAGACAGAAATAAGACTGCTAGAATTTCTAAACATAACTCTTGTTTAGAGTCCAAGGTAAAAATATATGTTGAATACAAAAAAAGATTAAAGTATAATGATAAAATATGCTCTGGCAGTCAATAGTGAAGATCATTATGATAAAAAAATAGAATTTCAATATTATTATTTATTGAAAATCAGAACACTGACAGTCATAACAAGTTTTTTGAAATAGCAATAGAATTTCATGTAATTATTTGAATAGTTTTCTAAAAGTTAATTTTTAATTACATTCTTTTAAAGTGTTTTAGTAGCATGAGTTCTCTTATAACAATTGTTCCTTCTTACCAATATTTTAACCTCTGATCATTTTTATCAAATTACAATCTTACTTTGTTTCATATCAGAATCTCAGGTATTATACTTAGTGTCTTAATTTCTCTGAAAACACAGAGAGTAATTTAAAAATCATATGGAAAGTCATTTTAAGTCTGTTTATTTTCAGAACTTCAGCTTATCATTGAAGAAGTCACATGCTGAGTGAGCTGAAAATTCTATTAATTAGTTACACACTAGTAAGTAAGCTTTAAATCTCAATGCCAATTAAATCTATTTATAATTGCACTGGGAGCTGCTTAATATAGAACATGCCTCCAATCTTCATACAGATTCTGATCCATGGTGTTGTATATAAAAAAGTAATTTTTTAAATGTATTCAATTAAAATATTTATTTTGATTTTTAAAACATAATTTGAAGGCTTTTCTTTATTTCTAATACATATGTGCCTAATTGAGTGGATTCACAAGAAAGCCATTATAGTAAGAAGTCTGTGTAATATACAAAGCATTATGATTAAAATTATATCATCAAACAATTTAGAAATGACTGCCAAAGTTCTAAACTGAAACTTCAGAGATATTACTGCTGATCACATTATAATTTCATGTCTTTCTGTTTGATAAGTGACTTTGGGGCAAAAGCTGAGTGACCTGTGCCTTAAGGTGACTGTGAATATTTGAGAACTTCTTCATTCCTGTTCACAGGTTGCCTAGAGGCAGTGAAAATGCTGGATCTCTGCACTGAGGTCATGAGTCTGATGAGACAATCTGCAGAGAAGGGCAATGGGAACAGGAAGACACTGCGTCACTGATGACAATGAAAACTCCACACTGCTGGATATTTATTAAAGATAATTTAAAATGGCTTTTCATTCACATTTTCAAAAAATTATTTGCCTATAAATATTAATTATATATAACTGGCAAACTCTTGATGGTGGGTATTAATATTTAAGTATGAACTTGAAAATAGGAAGTGTATGTGCAAATGTTTATTCTTACATTACACAGTTGTGATAGACTGAAAAAACCCATTGTTTATAATATATTATAGCCTTTTATATGATTCTATATATATCAAGGATATCATGATAAGACGATTATAATCATCAGTATAGGAGATTAATTTGTGATCCACAATAACATAATTAACATCAGTTCAGTTCAGTTAAGTTCAGTTCAGTCGCTCAGTTGTGTCCAACTCTGCGACCCCATGAATCGCAGCAGGCCAGGCCTCCCTGTCCATTACCAACTCCCAGAGTTCACTTAAACTCATGTCCATGGAGTCGGTGGTGCCATCCAGCCATCTCATCCTCTGTCGTCCCCTTTTCCTCCTGACTCTAATCCCTCCCAGCATCAGGGTCTTTTCCAATGAATCAACACCTCGCATGAGGTGGCCAAAGTACTGGAGTTTCAGCTTCAGCATCATTCCTTCCAAAGAACACCCAGGACTGATCTCCTTCAGAATGGACTGGTTGGATCTCCTTGCAATCCATGGGACCCTCAAGAGTCTTCTCCAACACCACAGTTCAAAAGCATCAATTCTTTGGCACTCAGCTTTCTTCACAGTCCAACTCTCACATCCATACCTGACCACTGGAAAAACCATAGCCTTGATTGGCGGACCTTCGTTGGCAAAGTAATGTCTCTGCTTTTCAATGTTATCTAGGTTGGTCATAACTTTTCTTCTAAGGAGTAAGCAACTTTTAATTTCATGGCTGCAATCACCATCTGCAGTGATTTTGGAGCCCCAAAAATATGGTTCCATAAAACCATACAGTACCATACAGGCCAGGTTCTGTAGATTTATTTTAGGAACTCTTACTCCAGAGAGAAAATTTTAACTTATAATAAACTATACTTTGAGACTATTTTGCAAATAAATACAGGCAAACTTGTATGTTATAATCAAGTTCTTTTTGTTTATACCTTTAGTCCATCTCAAGGGGCTACTGAAAAATGATGATGAGCACTTAATATCATAATTTTCTTCCTTGATTATTGATAACACTTAGAATACTGGCCTTCTGGTTCTATTTCTACAAATGAAAACTAATTTATTACTATAAAGAGACAAGTATTTCAAGACACTGAACCAGGTTTTCAGGCTCTCTTCTATCTCTTCAGTCTTTGAACACTTAGTTACCACTTCTATAAATTTGTAAGATGCCTTACAATCTTAGAATTTTATTATACTTGCTTTCATTATGACCCAAAACATTTATCTTTCCAGTTATTGATTTCCCAGGCCCAAGCTTAAGAGAATTCAGTTTTCTTAATCAGCAAGTCATTCCTGAGGTAAACTTTTATTTCAGCAATAAAACAATTGTTGATGAAACAATAAGTGTAGGACTACATCCACCCAAATGATTGTTCATAAGGTGGGAGGGGGATTCAGGATTAGGAGCTTGTATGGCAAAACCAATACAGTATTGTAAAGTAAAATAAAGTAAAAAAAAAAAAAAAGATTATATTAGGCACATTTAGCATTTGAGTAGAAGATGCCAAGTATATGCTGATTTAAGTTATCGCATGATTATACTTTTTTTATTATAAGAGATTTATATATTTGAATTAAAATGACTTTGTGAAATATGGATGTTGCCTATTTTACCCAGTGGGAACTTACTATATTATCTATAATATTAACTATATTAACCAGTTCATATGCTGCTATTATTTTCTTATAGCCAGTGACTAAGGAGAGTCTATTATTCAAAAATATAAAAAAAAATATACTGGGGAGAGAAGACAAAATAGCAGAGTAGAAGACTTTGAGCTTACCTCCTCCCATGAGAATACCAAAATCACAACTAACTGCTGACAACTAACAATAAAAAAGGCTAGAAACTATGAAAAAGTATATTTTACATCCAAAGACAAAGTGGAAATCACAGTGACATAGGAGGAGGGGCACACTCATAATGTAATCAAATTCTATATCTTCTAGGTGGGTGACCCCACAAACTGGAGAATAATTATATTACACAAGTTTTCCCATGAGAGTGAGACTGCTGAGCCTCATGTCAGCCTGGGGGCCTGGCATCAGGAGGAAGATCCCTGAGAGCATATGGCTTTAGGACCAGCAGGTCTTGATTGTAGGAGTTCTACAGGACTGGGGGAAAGAGAGACTCCACTCTAGAGGTGAGCACACAAGGTCCAACACACAGTGGGTCTCAGTGCACAAGGAGTGACTCCATTGGAGCCTGAGCCAAACCTATCTGCAGGTCTTAGAGGGTCTCCAATAGCCAAGACACGGAAGCAACCTAAGTGTCCACTGACAGATCAATGGATAAAGAAGATGTGGTACATACATACAATGTAGTATGAATACTCCATTCATACTCCAGTATGAATTCAGTTCAGTTCAATTGAGTTCAGTTCAGTTCAGTTGCTCAGTCGTGTCCAACTCTTTGCAACCCCATGGAATGCAGGCCTCCCTGTCCATCACCAACTCCCAGAGTTTATTCAAACTCATGTCCATTGAGTCAGTAATGGAATATTACTCAGCCATAAAAAAGAATGAACTAATGTCATTTGCAGCAACCTAGATGGATCTAGAGATCATCATACTAAGTAAAGTAAGCTTGACAGAGGAAGACATGCTATGATATTGCTTATATGTGGAATCTAAAAAAAAACTTACAAATGAAATCATTTACAAAACAGAACAGATTCACAGACACAGAAATCAAACTTCTGGTTACCAAAGGGAATGATAGAGAGGGATAAATTATGAGTTTAGGATTTGAGCCACCATGGAAGTCCATTAAAATATACACACCATGGAAGTCCATTACAATATACACACTACTATGAATAAAACAGATAATGAATAAGGACCCACTGCATGGCATGGGAACTATATTCACTATCTTGTAATAACTTATAATGGAAGAGAATGTAAAAAAATGAATACACACACACACACACACATATATATTTTATTTAATCATCTTACTGTATACCTGAAACATAGCACTGTAAATCAACTATATTTCAATAAATCATTAAAAATTATAAAAATAAAGACATTCATCTTTTTATTGATCATTTTTTCAAAACAAAATATTTTGGAAGATTCAGTAAATACAATTGAGAGGATTCTTACTCATCAAGAATAAAGAAATTGGAAAAGAAACACAATTCAAAGTCATTCAGTATAAGTCTGTGAAGGAAAAAACAGAACAATCCTCTAAGGTTCCTTCTCTTTCCTTGATATTAGAAAATCAGAATTTGATAGGTGAATCTTAGCCTTTCTATGTCTTGAGGAAGCAAAAATTGTAATAATTCACCCCTGTTTTTGCATGTATCTTCCTTTGGTACAAATGTAGTCTGTATTGAGAATCTAGAGACTTGTATGGATGAGTGGGTATCTGCCCACTCCAAGAATCTTGTCTTGTGAATGGATGAAAGTTACAACACAATTTTCCAAGGTTAGGAGTAGAATCTATAACCTCAGAAGAAATGGAAGCTAACAGGTTGAAAAAAGGACTAGACCTGTGACCTTAAATTCATAAAGTCCTCCTTTTCTCATGGTCTGAGTAGTTCTGCTAAGATCCTGGCCACAGGAAGTTGGACCAGTTTTCCTACTGTTGGCTCTCTAGTTAAGAGAAAGAAGGTTTTATCAGACAATTAATTATTTACATCTTTCTTTAAGATCTCTAAGATACAAAATTCTGAAAGTTTCATTCAGAAATCTACTTCAGTATTACTAACGAATTCTAATATCAGAATGTTTCTTTTATAAAACTAACTCTACAGCAGTTCAAGCCTATTTCCTTTTCATATACTTATGGAAGAAGAAAGGCAGCATGCCGCATAAAACAATGAACCCTATGGTCATTAAACTGTTCTTCTTTCTCTTAACTTTCAGTTTAACTGATACTTTTCCAAAACCTTTCTTAAGTCATTTTAATTTTTAAATTAATTGATTTTATTTCTTAGAGCAATTCAGGTTTATAGAAAAATGGAATAGAAAGTACAGAGGGTTATAATCATCAATTTATTTTCATTTAACCAAATAGTAAAAACTACTCTTTTTGAAGATGTTGTCACTAAAGTATTTGAGTCCAACAAGAAAGTCATGCATATTGTGTCAATGTTACAAAAACATAAAAAGATGCTAGAAAAATCAGATGGGCACCTTTGAATAGTAGTATTTAAATAACTAAGCTGTTCTGGCTGACAATATTAAAGTCTATGAAGGTGCAGCTAAAGGTTGGATGAGATCTAATGACTCCACTAAATTTTCAGAAATATGTAATTATCCATCTCTATGTACAGCTGAAAGAAAATAAATTATCTGTACCTACTGTTATACATATTTCACAGAAAGAGTTGGGACTGTAGATACAATTTCAAATCTATTTGAATATTAAGACAGATATTGGAAGGGAAAGATTGCCAAATAAAAGTCAGGATATGTATTTTTTACAATCATGGGCTTTTCAGCATTCATTTACATTTAATTATATATGTGCTGTGGAATGTATTACTCTTTCATATAAAGTAAATGCTTAGTAGAATTTATATAAATTCTAGGTCTCTATTATATATATTTGATGGTGGCTGTTTTACATTATAAATTCAGATAATTTTATCTGGCACAACTGACCAACTCTAAACAGCATCTGGAGGTCATTATCTGAGGTATACTGTGCCGGGGTCCAGCCCCGGTGGATCCAGGGAATTCGAAGGGTGGACGGCGCTGGCGTGGAAAGACTTGTTTATTGATTGATATAAGATTAGATTAAGAAACTAGAGTGTAGTAGGAAGATTAAGTGGAGGAAGAGGGCTGAATAGCTTGGTTTACGCGGAAGACCAATAAAATTCCAGACAAGGAATTTGCACCATCTACGTTGGGCCACCGGCGCCCGCTTGAATATCTAAGGGTGCCTCGCCTTAAGCTCCCTTTCGCGCGGGTCTTAACAGCCAGGGCAAGTAAGTAGACCTGGCGAGCCTCCGCGCCCCAGGTGGAGATTCAGCCTGAAATTAAAGAGCGGAGGGAGGGAAAGGGAGAGAAGAAGAGAGACAGAGACACGGGGGGAGCCAGATTCCCAAGAAACCAGGCCGAGAGACTAGTCCGAGAAACTGGTCCGAGAAGCTGGTCCGAGAAGCTGGTCCCATCCTTTATTGTTCAGAAGGCCTTTTATACTTTTGATAAAACATGGAGATCAATGGGTAACACAAAATTATATAGCGTTCGCAGCCCAGACTCTTTCTATACATCATTTTGTATACAAAAGGTCTCAGGTGATTTACATTATCTTCTGGCCAAGAGGCTTGTTAACACTTTTTGGCTCTCTTCCTTAATGAATGTTCATTTTGTTTCCCCTGAAGTGTTTTTCTTTAATCTACATCTCCTTAAAGCGCTAAAGTTACATCTCTGTAGAACAAAGGCGCAGTGGGTTATAACAAAGAAGGTACTTAACTCAAAGATCTAATGTTGCTAATACAAGGTCTACTACTTGTTTTTCTATATACCAACTATATCTAAAAATAAAGGATATGAAAATTTGGCAGCAAGTATTGGCTCAACAAATGAAACCTTTAATCCGTCCTACTCTAATGATTTTGACTCTTCGGAAGCCCCTACATTCCTAGGATGTTTCAAGCTTCCTGTGCCTCCTACGGTCAGGAGGCCTCAAACAATCACATGCGCATCTGTACAGTCCTGCAGGCAGGCTAGAAAGCCATCAGAGGGGTTTTTGGATTGAAACACTCTTTCAAATGCAGAAGACTAAAGCCCTGAATTGACTTTTTCCAGAGAATGTCAGAAGAGTGGAAAAGCAGAGCACAAAACCCGGCAGATTTTTGTTGGGGTACATGCTTAGGAATTTCCAGAGGGGTCCCTGAAGTCTGAGCATGCCTTGCGTATGTCAGCTACCTTCCTCATGACCTTGTCACGGGCGGGATTCCTCACACTGGCTCCCGGCAATACTGCATAGGTAAATTTTATAAAGACTTGGAGAATTTGTGAAGAAATAAAAAGAAGGCTACATATTTCTTATTTTAAGACTTCTAGCTTGAATTTACATCTTGAAACACCCTTCTTAAATATTGCTTTGGTGTGTATGCCCAGCAGTGGGATTGCTGGGTCATAAGGGAGTTCTATTTGCAATTTTTTAAGGAATCTCCACACTGTTCTCCATAGTGGCTGTACTAGTTTGCATTCCCACCAACAGTGTAGGAGGGCATACACACCACCGAGGAAACCAGAATTGAAAGAGACACATGTACCCCAATGTTCATCGCAGCACTGTTTATAATAGCCAGGACATGGAAACAACCTAGATGTCCATCAGCAGATGAATGGATAAGAAAGCGGTGGTACATATACACAATGGAGTATTACTCAGCCGTTAAAAAGAATTCATTTGAATCAGTTCTGATGAGATGGATGAAACTGGAGCCGATTATACAGAGTGAAGTAAGCCAGAAAGAAAAACACCAATACAGTATACTAACACATATATATGGAATTTAGAAAGATGGCAATGACGACCCTGTATGCAAGACAGGAAAAAAGACGCAGCTGTGTATAACGGACTTTTGGACTCAGAGGGAGAGGGAGAGGGTGGGATGATATGGGAGAATGGCATTCTATCATGTATACTATCATGTAAGAATTGAATCGCTAGTCTATGTCTGACGCAGGATACAGCATGCTTGGGGCTGGTGCATGGGGATGACCCACAGAGATGTTATGGGGAGGGAGGTGGGAGGGGGGTTCATGTTTGGGAACACATGTAAGAATTAAAGATTTTAAAATAAAATAAAAAAAAAAGAAAAAAGAAAAAAAAATATTGCTTTGGTGGTGGTGTTGACTGGATATGGAACTGGTGCAGTTGAAATAGAAATCAGATAGCTTTTCATACATTCTACATAGAAACCAACTATTTATTCACTTTCTCATCCACCATAAGACAGATACTGAGAAAACCCAAGGGATACAATGATGAATAGGACATAGACCTGCCCTAAAAAATGTATGTGCTCTTCAAGTGTGTCTCTAAAATCAAATGTAAGAACAAAGCCAAATAAAAATTAGCATTTTAACTATTTGGCTTTGGAATTCTTTTTCCATGAAATGAATTAAAGGGAAATTAGAAACAATAATTCAGTCTTCTGAAGGCAGTTTTGTGCTGCTCTAAGATCTGTCGATTGGGGGTGATAGGTAAAGCCTTTCCAACATGGCAAGATGAAAAGAGCACTGAGGGATGAGGGAAATGACCTGATATTAGTCCCAGTCGTTCCCCTCAGTGATAATGTGAGTTTGGGAAGACACTATTTGATTTCTGCTTTTCAGTTTCCTCATCCTTCTTTAATGGCCACTTGACACAGGTACACAGTCCTTAACTGGGTTGGGTACTGGCTGCTTGGTTTGGGTGGTGGATGGTGCACTGGGGGTGGCTATTCTTACTATTTTGTTGTTTTTGTTTTTGCTTTCTCTCAATAAGAATTTTATGAATTTTAAGCTGTTTTAATCTGTCACAGTAAAGAGAAATACACCTGTGCTTCCCAATTTAAATAGCTAACTTAAGGCTACTGTTAAGTCACTTCAGTCGTGTCCGACTCTGTGTGACCCCAGAGATGGCAGCCCACCAGGCTCCCCCATCCCTGGGATTCTCCAGGCAAGAACACTGGAGTGGGTTGCCATTTCCTTCTCCAATGCAGGAAAGTGAAAAGTGAAAGTGAAGTTGCTCAGTCGTGTCCAACTCTTAGCTACCCCATGGACTACAGCCGACCAGGCTCCCTCCATCCATGAGATTTTCCAGGCAAGAGTACTGGAGTGGAGTGCCATTGCCTTCTCCAGAACTTAAGGTACTTAATAATAACTGAACACATTATATTTCCAATGATAATAACTTTCCTCTCTCGGAGATTCTGAGTGGGGACCTGACAACTTGAATGTCTTCTACCACATCTCCAATGTGACACTACTAGTACTCCATCTACATTAAAGGGACTGCACGGAAAAAGCAGTGAAATAATGTCTATCAAGGTGCCCTGCAAACTGAAAATAGCTAGATGAATTAAAGGTTGCTATTATTATGAACACAGCCTTAATATATGTCCAGTAAAGTGAGTGTTTATGTTTACTCAAAGTCAATTTAAATTCCACTTTCATGGAATAAACAGGAAATGATGAAGGAGAGCCTTTCCACATTTAAAAAGGCATGAAAGTGAACATGCATTTGCTCAGTCGTGTCTGACTCTTTGCAACCTCATGGATGGTAGGGGACCAGGCTCCTTCAAGCGTGGGTGCCGGGGTCCAGCCCCGGTGGATCCAGGGTGATTCGAAGGTGGGGACGGAGTCGGCGTCCTGGAAAAAACTTATTTAATTACAGATATAGAGGGAGATTAGAAACAGATAGTGTAGTAGGAGAATTAGTGGAGAAAAGAGGCTGAATAACTGGTTTACATGGAATCCCAATCACCATTTACGTAGGCCACAGGCGTCTTTCCATTCTCCCAAAGGAGAGGAGGCACTGAGGCCTCCCTGGTCCAATCTCAGAAACCTAGGCAGAATTAGCAGGCTTGGTGAGTACCCACATTTCAGATGGGAATTCAGCCAGGAAAGCGGAGAGCGAGAAAGAAATGACACAGGGGAATCAGTCTTTCCAGAAACTGATCCGATTTCTTTATTTTTAAGGTTTGTTTATATACCTTTTTGTTATACATAGGGATGAATACAGAGTCACGCGGGGGTCAGCAGACCTGACCCTTGTCACAATCAGGTGCTTCATATAAAATTATACAAAGGTCTTATGAGTTTCATCATCTTTTAGCCATGAGGTCTGCTGACATTTTATGGCCCTTTCTGATACTGGTCAGTTAACCAGAAAACTTATTTTTCCAGGGGTGATTTTTTCTTAAATCAGGTGCCACCCTCCAAATAAAGTTGCATTCCTATAGGGTGAGGGTGTAGTGAGTTACAATCAAGAAAGGAATTTACTTAAGCTAAGGTTTAACATGATTAATCTTAAAGGTTAATACTTATTTCTCCTATATGCTAGTTATATTCATTATAAGGGCAGGAATATGGAGATTTAGCAGCAACTATTGGCTCAACAAATGTAAACCCTTCACCAATGTTCCCCTTAAGATCTATTTTGTCTTAAGATAGTGATAAAGTTACATAGCATAGTGATTTATAGTGATTTATAACAAAGTACAGTGATCTGTAACAAAAGAGAAGATTCATTAACTCAAAAAGTCTAGTATTGCTAACATCAAAAAACTACTATGTTTCCTTTTGTATATTCCAAATACATTGATTAATATATTCCCAGGTGCCTAAGGATATGGAGGCCTGATGGCAATCATTGACTCATCAATGAAAAAAGCCTTATGCTAATACTCCAAACTCTCTGTGCTGTTTATGGCTGAGAGGCTGTCACACAAGCTAGTCTGTCAGCAGAGAGGTTTGACCTGAGACATCCTTGTCACACCCAGGGCAGGGAATCAGCAGTAATTATTGGCAGGATAAATGAAAAAACCCTTCACCAATGTAATTCCTAATCAACCTACTAATACTATACTAATGATCTTCTAACTTCTCAAAAGAGTCTGTATTTAGAAAGTTTTAAAACATCCCATGCCTCTTACAGTTGCGAGGCTGTAAACAATCACATGCGGCCGGATGAGCCTCATCAGTCAGGACAGAGAACCTCCCGAGTTCCTAAGTTGAAACACTCTTATCACGCCCAGGATTTTTTATTAACTGGAGCTGCAAGTTAACTCCTTTTCTGAGAGAAATGGTTATGGGGGAGAGCTCCCCGTAAAGTACTCCGGTTTGGGGGGTAGATGCTCGGGAACAGGGGGTTTCCTGAGGCTTGATCACGTCTTTGCGTATGCCAAGCTTCCTTCCTAATGACCTTTGCCATGGGCAGAGTTCCTCACGCTGGCTCCCAACACGTGGGATTTTCCAGGCAAGAATACTGGAGTGGGTTGCCACTTCCTTCTCCAGGGGATCTTCCCAACTCAGGGATCAAACCCAGGTCTCCCACTTTGCAGGCAGACTCCTTACCCTTACCATCTGAGCCACCAGGAAAGTCCTAGAAAGGCTTAAGTTTTAAAAATGGTGGTTCATTGTTTACTGGGTAAAAAGTTTCAACTTTAAAAGATGAAAAAGTTCTAGAGAATTGCTGTGCAACACTGGGAATACAGGAACACTAAGCTGTATATTCCAAATAGGTTCCAAATAGGAAAAGAAATATAAGTCAAGGCTGTATATTGTCACCCTGCTTATTTAACTTCTATGCAGAGTACATCATGAGAAACGCTGGGCTGGAAAAAGCACAAGCTGGGATCAAGATTGCCGGGAGAAACATCAACAACCTCAGATATGCAGATGACACCATTATTATGGCAGAAAGTGAAGAGGAACTAAAGAGCCTCTTGATGAAAGTGAAAGAGGAGAGTGAAAAAGTTGTCTTAAAGCTCAACACTCAGAAAACGAAGATCATGGCATCTGGCCCCATCACTTCATGGGAAATAGATGGGGAAACAGTGGAAACAGTGGCTGACTTTATTTGTTTGGGCTCCAAAATCACTGCAGATGGTGATTACAGCCATGAAATTAAAAGACGCTTACTCCTTGGAAGAAAAGTTATCACCAACCTAGACAGCATATTAAAAAACAGAGACATTACTTTGCCAACAGAGGTCTATCTAGTCAAGACTATGGTTTTTCCAGTGGTCATGTATGGATTTGACAGTTGGACTGTGAAGAAAGCTGAGCACCGAAGAATTGATGCTTTTGAACTGTGGTGTTGGAGAAGACTCTTGCGAGTCCCTTGGACTGCAAGGAGATCCAACCAGTCCATCCTAAAGGAAAGTAGTCCTGAATATTCATTGGAAAGATTGATGCTTAAGCTGATACTCCAATACTTTGGCCACCTGATGTGAAGAACTGACTCATTTGAAATGACCCTGATGCTAGGAAAGACTGAAGGCAGGATAAGGGGATGACAGAGGATGAGATGGTTGGATGGCATCACCAACTCAATGGACATGAGTTTGAGTAAACTCCGGGAGCTGGTGACAGACAGGGTGGCCTGGCATGCTGCATTCCAATG